>NC_142192.1:10375000-10565000 GCF_026936395.1 Plectropomus leopardus | reverse complement strand
AATGATAGCTTATTTTTATCAAACCAACATCTTAACTTATATATTTCATTTGAGACCACTTTCAAGAGCTGCTGCAAGTCCTCCCCAGAACAATGTCATCATCAATGTATAGTATAAACAGTTTGGGGCCCAATACTGACCCCTGTGAGACACCACAGGTAATTTTTAAACATACAGACTTGTGCTGACCTATCTGTACAAACTGCTTTCTATATTCAATATATGTTGTCAACCAATGGAAAGCCACCCCTCTGGTACCATACCTTTGCATTTTCCTGAGTAAAATTTTGTGGTTAATTGTATTAAATGCTTTTTTTAAGTCAATAAATATTCCAGGTGCATATTTTTTTGTTATCTATTCCCCCTCAACTAGTTCCATTAATGTCATAGTTGTTGATAGTAGTATCTGATGTTTTTTTGGTCTTCTTTTTTCTCGACATTGCATACTATAATGTGTCTCTACAAACTAAAATATGTTGTTTTCAGCCATTTTTCTGACATGTCAAAATTTGACTTTTTTGACATACTATGCGATGGTGTTTCCTGCCATTTTTTCGACATGCTAAATTTATGGATTTTTTTGCCATACTGAACTTTGCCTCAAAACGCTCAAAATATTGACTTTTTGGACTTTAACTTCATCAGGCTATACTATATACGTCCTAAACAAGCTGTCAAAATTTGACTTTTTTGACATACTATGCGATGGTGTTTCCTGCCATTTTTTCGACATGCTAAATTGTCATGTTTTTGGCCTTTTTTTTTGACAATGTATACTACGATGTGTCTCTACAAAATAAAATATGGCGTTTTCAGCCATTTTTTTTTTGACACATCAAAATTTGTCATACTATACGATTGCGTTTTCTGCCATTTTTTTGACATTCTTAATTATGATGTTTTGAGCCTTTTAATATTTAGAGCCATCACTTTTTTGACCATTTTCGCTGTGCTATGGTATGGATTTTTTGCCATCCCATACTTTTGCTTAAAATGCTCTATAATGACTTTTTGGACCGTTTTTTTCAGCAGGCTATACTATAAACTGCCTCCACATGCTGTATTATGACTTTTTTTTTTTTTTAACATTTAGAGCAGTCACTTTTTTGAACATTTTTCACTGTGCTATAGTATGGATTTTTTTTGCCATACTGAACTTTGGTTCAAAATGCTAAAAAAAAATTGACTTTTTGGACATTCAGTTCATCAGGCTATACTATAAATGATCTACGCAAGCTGTCCTATGACTTTTTAAAGAATTCTGAGTCATGACTTTTTCGACAATTTTTACCTGTGCTTTCGTATGGCTTTTTTCCCCATACTAAACTTTGACTCAAAACGCTCAAAATATTGACTTTTTTTACAGTTTATACATCAGGCTATACTATAAACGACCTAAACAAGCTGTCCTATCACTTTTTCAAGCATTCTGAGTGATGACTTTTTTGACAATTTTTCCCTGAGCTATAGTATGGCTTTTTTTTGCCAGATTAAACTTTGCCTCAAAACGCTCAAAATATTGACTTTTTGGACTTTAAATTCATCAGGCTATACTATAAACGTCCTAAACAAGCTGTCCTATGACTTTTTAAAGAATTCTGAGTCATGACTTTTTTGACAATTTTTCCCTGAGCTATAGTATGGCTTTTTTTTGCCAGATTAAACTTTGCCTCAAAACGCTCAAAATATTGACTTTTTGGACTTTAAATTCATCAGGCTATACTATAAACGTCCTAAACAAGCTGTCCTATGACTTTTTAAAGAATTCTGAGTGATGACTTTTTTGACAATTTTTCCTGAGGTATAGTATGGCTTTTTTTTGCCAGACTAAAATTTGTTACAAAACGCTCAAAATATTGACTTTTTGGACATTTAATTCACCAGGATATAATATAAACGACATAAACAAGCTGTGCTATGACTTTTTCAAGCATTCTGAGTGATGACTTTTTTGACCATTTTTCCACATACTGTACTTTGCCTCAAAATGCTCAAAATATTGACTTTTTGGACCTTAAATTCATCAGGCTATACTATAAACGATGTAAACTTTCTGTCCTATGACTTTTTAAAGCATTCTGAGTGATGACTTTTTTTACCTTTTTTCCGTGTGCTATAGTATGCTTTTTTTTGCCATACTGTACTTTGGTTCAAAATGCTCAAAATATTGACTTTTTGGACTTTAAATTCATCAGGCTATACTATAAACGTCCTAAACAAGCTGTCCTATCACTTTTTCAAGCATTCTGAGTGATGACTTTTTTGACCATTTTTCCCTGAGCTATAGTATGGATTTTTTCGCCAGACTAAACTTTGGCTCAAAACGCTCAAAATATTGACTTTTTGGACTTTTAATTCATCAGGCTATACTATAAATGATGTAAATAAGCTGTCCTATGACTTTTTAAAGAATTCTGAGTGATGACTTTTTTGACCATTTTTCCCTGAGCTATAGTATGGCTTTTTTTTGCCAGACTAAAATTTGTTCCAAAATGCTCAAAATATTGACTTTTTGGACATTTAATTCACCAGGATATAATATAAACGACATAAACAAGCTGTCCTATCACTTTTTCAAGCATTCTGAGTGGTGACTTTTTTGACAATTTTTCCCTGAGCTATAGTATGGCTTTTTTCCCCATTGTGTACTTTGGCTTAAATCTCTTAAAATATTGTCTTTTTGGACATTTAATTCATCAGGCTATATTATTAACGACCTAAACAAGCTGTGCTATGACTTTTTAAAGAATTCTGAGTGATGACTTTTTTGACAATTTTTCCCTGAGCTATAGTATGGCTTTTTTTTGCCAGACTAAAATTTGGCTCAAAACGCTCAAAATATTGACTTTTTGGACTTTTAATTCACCAGGATATAATATAAACGACATAAACAAGCTGTCCTATGACTTTTTAAAGAATTCTGAGTCATGACTTTTTTGACAATTTTTCCCTGAGCTATAGTATGGCTTTTTTTTGCCAGACTAAACTTTGGCTCAAAACGCTCAAAATATTGACTTTTTGTACTTTTAATTCACCAGGATATAATATAAACGACATAAACAAACTGTCCTATCACTTTTTAAAGCATTCTGAGTGATGACTTTTTTGACAATTTTTCCCTGAGCTATAGTATGGCTTTTTTTTGCCAGATTAAACTTTGCCTCAAAACGCTCAAAATATTGACTTTTTGGACTTTAAATTCATCAGGCTATACTATAAACGTCCTAAACAAGCTGTCCTATGACTTTTTAAAGAATTCTGAGTGATGACTTTTTTGACCATTTTTCCCTGTGCTATAGTATGGATTTTTTCGCCAGACTAAACTTTGGCTCAAAACGCTCAAAATATTGACTTTTTGGACTTTTAATTCATCAGGCTATACTATAAATGATGTAAATAAGCTGTCCTATGACTTTTTAAAGAATTCTGAGTGATGACTTTTTTGACCATTTTTCCCTGAGCTATAGTATGGCTTTTTTTTGCCAGACTAAAATTTGTTCCAAAATGCTCAAAATATTGACTTTTTGGACATTTAATTCACCAGGATATAATATAAACGACATAAACAAGCTGTCCTATCACTTTTTCAAGCATTCTGAGTGGTGACTTTTTTGACAATTTTTCCCTGAGCTATAGTATGGCTTTTTTCCCCATTGTGTACTTTGGCTTAAATCTCTTAAAATATTGTCTTTTTGGACATTTAATTCATCAGGCTATATTATTAACGACCTAAACAAGCTGTGCTATGACTTTTTAAAGAATTCTGAGTGATGACTTTTTTGACAATTTTTCCCTGAGCTATAGTATGGCTTTTTTTTGCCAGACTAAACTTTGGCTCAAAACGCTCAAAATATTGACTTTTTGGACTTTTAATTCACCAGGATATAATATAAACGACATAAACAAGCTGTCCTATGACTTTTTAAAGAATTCTGAGTCATGACTTTTTTGACAATTTTTCCCTGAGCTATAGTATGGCTTTTTTTTGCCAGACTAAACTTTGGCTCAAAACGCTCAAAATATTGACTTTTTGTACTTTTAATTCACCAGGATATAATATAAACGATGTAAACAAGCTGTCCTATCACTTTTTAAAGCATTCTGAGTGATGACTTTTTTGACCATTTTTCCCTGAGCTATAGTATGGCTTTTTTTTGCCAGATTAAACTTTGCCTCAAAACGCTCAAAATATTGACTTTTTGGACTTTAAATTCATCAGGCTATATTATTAACGACCTAAACAAGCTGTGCTATGACTTTTTAAAGAATTCTGAGTGATGACTTTTTTGACCATTTTTCCCTGTGCTATAGTATGGATTTTTTCGCCAGACTAAACTTTGGCTCAAAACGCTCAAAATATTGACTTTTTGGACATTTAATTCACCAGGATATAATATAAACGACATAAACAAGCTGTCCTATCACTTTTTCAAGCATTCTGAGTGATGACTTTTTTGACAATTTTTCTCTGAGCTATAGTATGGCTTTTTTTTGCCAGACTAAACTTTGGCTCAAAACGCTCAAAATATTGACTTTTTGGACTTTTAATTCAGCAGGCTATATTATAAAGGATATAAACTCTCTGTCCTATGACTTTTTAAAGAATTCTGAGTGATGACTTTTTTGACATTTTTTCCTGAGCTATAGTATGGCTTTTTTTTGCCAGACTAAAATTTGTTACAAAACGCTCAAAATATTGACTTTTTGGACTTTAAATTCATCAGGCTATATTGTAAACGACCTAAACAAGCTGTCCTATGACTTTTTAAAGAATTCTGAGTCATGACTTTTTTGACAATTTTTCCCTGAGCTATAGTATGGCTTTTTTTTGCCAGACTAAACTTTGGCTCAAAACGCTCAAAATATTGACTTTTTGGACTTTTAATTCACCAGGATATAATATAAACGATGTAAACAAACTGTCCTATCACTTTTTAAAGCATTCTGAGTGATGACTTTTTTGACCATTTTTCCCTGTGCTATAGTATGGCTTTTTTCCCCATTGTGTACTTTGGCTTAAATCTCTCAAAATATTGTCTTTTTGGACATTTAATTCATCAGGCTATATTATTAACGACCTAAACAAGCTGTGCTATGACTTTTTAAAGAATTCTGAGTGATGACTTTTTTGACCATTTTTCCCTGAGCTATAGTATGGCTTTTTTTTGCCATACTAAACTTTGGCTCAAAACGCTCAAAATATTGACTTTTTGGACTTTTAATTCACCAGGATATAATATAAACGACATAAACAAGCTGTCCTATCACTTTTTCAAGCATTCTGAGTGATGACTTTTTTGACCATTTTTCCCTGTGCTATAGTATGGCTTTTTTTTGACAGACTAAACTTTGGCTCAAAATGCTCAAAATATTGACTTTTTGGACATTTAATTCACCAGGATATATTATTAACGACCTAAACAAGCTGTGCTATCACTTTTTAAAGAATTCTGAGTGATGACTTTTTTAACCATTTTTCCCTGTGCTATAGTATGGCTTTTTTCCACATACTGTACTTTGCCTCAAAACGCTCAAAATATTGACTTTTTGGACTTTAAATTCATCAGGCTATACTATAAACGTCCTAAACAAGCTGTCCTATGACTTTTTAAAGAATTCTGAGTGATGACTTTTTTGACAATTTTTTCTGAGCTATAGTATGGCTTTTTTTTGCCAGACTAAAATTTGTTACAAAACGCTCAAAATATTGACTTTTTGGACTTTAAATTCATCAGGCTATACTATAAACGTCCTAAACAAGCTGTCCTATGACTTTTTAAAGAATTCTGAGTCATGACTTTTTTGACAATTTTTCCTGAGCTATAGTATGGCTTTTTTTTGCCAGACTAAAATTTGTGACAAAACGCTCAAAATATTGACTTTTTGGACATTTAATTCACCAGGATATAATATAAACGACATAAACAAGCTGTCCTATCACTTTTTCAAGCATTCTGAGTGATGACTTTTTTGACAATTTTTCCCTGAGCTATAGTATGGCTTTTTTTTTGCCAGATTAAACTTTGCCTCAAAACGCTCAAAATATTGACTTTTTGGACTTTAAATTCATCAGGCTATACTATAAACGTCCTAAACAAGCTGTCCTATGACTTTTTAAAGAATTCTGAGTGATGACTTTTTTGACAATTTTTCCTGAGCTATAGTATGGCTTTTTTTTGCCAGACTAAAATTTGTGACAAAACGCTCAAAATATTGACTTTTTGGACATTTAATTCACCAGGATATAATATAAACGACATAAACAAGCTGTCCTATCACTTTTTCAAGCATTCTGAGTGATGACTTTTTTGACAATTTTTCCCTGTGCTATAGTATGGATTTTTTCGCCAGACTAAACTTTGGCTCAAAACGCTCAAAATATTGACTTTTTGGACATTTAATTCACCAGGATATAATATAAACGTCCTAAACAAGCTGTCCTATGACTTTTTCAAGCATTCTGAGTGATGACTTTTTTGACCATTTTTCCCTGTGCTATAGTATGGCTTTTTTTTGACAGACTAAACTTTGGCTCAAAATGCTCAAAATATTGACTTTTTGGACTTTTAATTCAGCAGGCTATATTATAAAGGATATAAACTCTCTGTCCTATGACTTTTTAAAGAATTCTGAGTGATGACTTTTTTGACATTTTTTCCTGAGCTATAGTATGGCTTTTTTTTGCCAGACTAAAATTTGTTACAAAACGCTCAAAATATTGACTTTTTGGACTTTAAATTCATCAGGCTATATTGTAAACGACCTAAACAAGCTGTCCTATGACTTTTTAAAGAATTCTGAGTCATGACTTTTTTGACAATTTTTCCCTGTGCTATAATATGGATTTTTTCGCCATACTAAACTTTGGCTCAAAACGCTCAAAATATTGACTTTTTGGACTTTTAATTCACCAGGATATAATATAAACGTCCTAAACAAGCTGTCCTATGACTTTTTAAAGAATTCTGAGTGATGACTTTTTTGACACTTTTTCCTGAGCTATAGTATGGCTTTTTTTTTGCCAGACTAAAATTTGTGACAAAACGCTCAAAATATTGACTTTTTGGACATTTAATTCAACAGGATATAATATAAACGACATAAACAAGCTGTCCTATCACTTTTTAAAGAATTCTGAGTCATGACTTTTTTGACAATTTTTCCCTGAGCTATAGTATGGCTTTTTTTTGCCAGACTAAACTTTTGCTCAAAACGCTCAAAATATTGACTTTTTGGACTTTTAATTCACCAGGATATAATATAAACGATGTAAACAAACTGTCCTATCACTTTTTAAAGCATTCTGAGTGATGACTTTTTTGACCATTTTTCCCTGAGCTATAGTATGGCTTTTTTTTGCCAGACTAAAATTTGTTACAAAACGCTCAAAATATTGACTTTTTGGACTTTTAATTCACCAGGATATAATATAAACGACATAAACAAGCTGTCCTATCACTTTTTAAAGCATTCTGAGTGATGACTTTTTTGACCATTTTTCACTGTGCTATAGTATGGATTTTTTTTCCATACTAAATTTTGGCTCAAAACGCTCAAAAGATTGACTTTTTGGACTTTAAATTCACCAGGATATAATATAAACGACATAAACAAGCTGTCCTATCACTTTTTCAAGCATTCTGAGTGATGACTTTTTTGACCATTTTTCCCTGTGCTATAGTATGGCTTTTTTCCCCATTGTGTACTTTGGCTTAAATCTCTCAAAATATTGTCTTTTTGGACATTTAATTCATCAGGCTATATTATTAACGACCTAAACAAGCTGTGCTATGACTTTTTAAAGAATTCTGAGTGATGACTTTTTTGACAATTTTTCCCTGAGCTATAGTATGGCTTTTTTTTTGCCATACTAAACTTTGGCTCAAAACGCTCAAAATATTGACTTTTTGGACTTTTAATTCACCAGGATATAATATAAACGATGTAAACAAACTGTCCTATCACTTTTTAAAGCATTCTGAGTGATGACTTTTTTGACCATTTTTCCCTGAGCTATAGTATGGCTTTTTTTTGCCAGACTAAAATTTGTTACAAAACGCTCAAAATATTGACTTTTTGGACTTTTAATTCACCAGGATATAAGATAAACGACATAAACAAGCTGTCCTATCACTTTTTCAAGCATTCTGAGTGATGACTTTTTTGACAATTTTTCCTGAGCTATAGTATGGCTTTTTTTTGCCAGACTAAAATTTGTGACAAAACGCTCAAAATATTGACTTTTTGGACATTTAATTCACCAGGATATAATATAAACGTCCTAAACAAGCTGTCCTATGACTTTTTAAAGAATTCTGAGTCATGACTTTTTTGACAATTTTTCCCTGAGCTATAGTATGGCTTTTTTTTGACAGACTAAACTTTGGCTCAAAACGCTCTAAATATTGACTTTTTGGACTTTTAATTCAGCAGGCTATATTATAAAGGATATAAACTCTCTGTCCTATGACTTTTTAAAGAATTCTGAGTGATGACTTTTTTGACACTTTTTCCTGAGCTATAGTATGGCTTTTTTTTGCCAGACTAAAATTTGTGACAAAACGCTCAAAATATTGACTTTTTGGACATTTAATTCACCAGGATATAATATAAACGACATAAACAAGCTGTCCTATCACTTTTTAAAGCATTCTGAGTGATGACTTTTTTGACCATTTTTCCCTGTGCTATAGTATGGATTTTTTCGCCATACTAAACTTTGGCTCAAAACGCTCAAAATATTGACTTTTTGGACTTTTAATTCACCAGGATATAATATAAACGATGTAAACAAACTGTCCTATCACTTTTTAAAGCATTCTGAGTGATGACTTTTTTGACCATTTTTCCCTGAGCTATAGTATGGCTTTTTTTTTGCCAGACTAAAATTTGTTACAAAACGCTCAAAATATTGACTTTTTGGACTTTTAATTCACCAGGATATAATATAAACGACATAAACAAGCTGTCCTATCACTTTTTAAAGCATTCTGAGTGATGACTTTTTTGACCATTTTTCCCTGTGCTATAGTATGGATTTTTTCGCCATACTAAACTTTGGCTCAAAACGCTCAAAATATTGACTTTTTGGACTTTAAATTCACCAGGATATAATATAAACGACATAAACAAGCTGTCCTATCACTTTTTCAAGCATTCTGAGTGATGACTTTTTTGACCATTTTTCCCTGAGCTATAGTATGGCTTTTTTCCCCATTGTGTACTTTGGCTTAAATCTCTCAAAATATTGTCTTTTTGGACATTTAATTCATCAGGCTATATTATTAACGACCTAAACAAGCTGTGCTATGACTTTTTAAAGAATTCTGAGTGATGACTTTTTTGACAATTTTTCCCTGAGCTATAGTATGGCTTTTTTTTGCCATACTAAACTTTGGCTCAAAACGCTCAAAATATTGACTTTTTGGACTTTTAATTCACCAGGATATAATATAAACCACGTAAACAAACTGTCCTATCACTTTTTAAAGCATTCTGAGTGATGACTTTTTTGACCATTTTTCCCTGAGCTATAGTATGGCTTTTTTTTGCCAGACTAAAATTTGTTACAAAACGCTCAAAATATTGACTTTTTGGACTTTTAATTCACCAGGATATAAGATAAACGACATAAACAAGCTGTCCTATCACTTTTTCAAGCATTCTGAGTGATGACTTTTTTGACAATTTTTCCTGAGCTATAGTATGGCTTTTTTTTGCCAGACTAAAATTTGTGACAAAACGCTCAAAATATTGACTTTTTGGACATTTAATTCACCAGGATATAATATAAACGTCCTAAACAAGCTGTCCTATAACTTTTTAAAGAATTCTGAGTCATGACTTTTTTGACAATTTTTCCCTGAGCTATAGTATGGCTTTTTTTTGACAGACTAAACTTTGGCTCAAAATGCTCAAAATATTGACTTTTTGGACTTTTAATTCAGCAGGCTATATTATAAAGGATATAAACTCTCTGTCCTATGACTTTTTAAAGAATTCTGAGTGATGGCTTTTTTGACAATTTTTCCTGAGCTATAGTATGGCTTTTTTTTGCCAGACTAAAATTTGTTACAAAACGCTCAAAATATTGACTTTTTGGACATTTAATTCACCAGGATATAATATAAACGACATAAACAAGCTGTGCTATGACTTTTTCAAGCATTCTGAGTGATGACTTTTTTGACCATTTTTCCCTGTGCTATAGTATGGATTTTTTCGCCAGACTAAACTTTGGCTCAAAACGCTCAAAATATTGACTTTTTGGACTTTTAATTCACCAGGATATAATATAAACGACGTAAACAAACTGTCCTATGACTTTTTAAAGCATTCTGAGTGATGACTTTTTTGACCTTTTTTCCCTGAGCTATAGTGTGGCTTTTTTTGCCATACTGAATTTTGCCTCAAAATGCTCAAAATATTGACTTTTTGGACCTTAAATTCATCAGGCTATACTATAAACGATGTAAACTTTCTGTCCTATGACTTTTTAAAGCATTCTGAGTGATGACTTTTTTTACCTTTTTTCCGTGTGCTATAGTATGCTTTTTTTTGCCATACTGTACTTTGGTTCAAAATGCTCAAAATATTGACTTTTTGGACTTTTAATTCACCAGGATATAATATAAACGATGTAAACAAACTGTCCTATCACTTTTTAAAGCATTCTGAGTGATGACTTTTTTGACCATTTTTCCCTGAGCTATAGTATGGCTTTTTTTTTGCCAGACTAAAATTTGTTACAAAACGCTCAAAATATTGACTTTTTGGACTTTTAATTCACCAGGATATAATATAAACGACATAAACAAGCTGTCCTATCACTTTTTCAAGCATTCTGAGTGATGACTTTTTTGACCATTTTTCCCTGTGCTATAGTATGGATTTTTTCGCCAGACTAAACTTTGGCTCAAAACGCTCAAAATATTGACTTTTTGGACATTTAATTCACCAGGATATAATATAAACGACATAAACAAGCTGTCCTATCACTTTTTAAAGAATTCTGAGTCATGACTTTTTTGACAATTTTTCCCTGAGCTATAGTATGGCTTTTTTTTGCCAGACTAAACTTTGGCTCAAAACGCTCAAAATATTGACTTTTTGTACTTTTAATTCACCAGGATATAATATAAACGATGTAAACAAGCTGTCCTATCACTTTTTAAAGCATTCTGAGTGATGACTTTTTGACCATTTTTCCCTGAGCTATAGTATGGCTTTTTTTTGCCAGACTAAAATTTGTTACAAAACGCTCAAAATATTGACTTTTTGGACATTTAATTCAACAGGATATAATATAAACGACATAAACAAGCTGTCCTATCACTTTTTCAAGCATTCTGAGTGATGACTTTTTTGACCATTTTTCCCTGAGCTATAGTATGGATTTTTTCGCCAGACTAAACTTTGGCTCAAAACGCTCAAAATATTGACTTTTTGGACATTTAATTCACCAGGATATAATATAAACGACATAAACAAGCTGTCCTATGACTTTTTAAAGAATTCTGAGTGATGACTTTTTTGACAATTTTTCCTGAGCTATAGTATGGCTTTTTTTTGCCAGACTAAAATTTGTTTCAAAACGCTCAAAATATTGACTTTTTGGACATTTAATTCACCAGGATATAATATAAACGACATAAACAAGCTGTCCTATCACTTTTTCAAGCATTCTGAGTGATGACTTTTTTGACCATTTTTCCCTGAGCTATAGTATGGCTTTTTTTTGCCAGACTAAACTTTGGCTCAAAACGCTCAAAATATTGACTTTTTGGACTTTTAATTCAGCAGGCTATATTATAAAGGATATAAACTCTCTGTCCTATGACTTTTTAAAGAATTCTGAGTGATGACTTTTTTGACATTTTTTCCTGAGCTATAGTATGGCTTTTTTTTGCCAGACTAAAATTTGTGACAAAACGCTCAAAATATTGACTTTTTGGACATTTAATTCACCAGGATATAATATAAACGACATAAACAAGCTGTCCTATCACTTTTTCAAGCATTCTGAGTGATGACTTTTTTGACAATTTTTCCCTGAGCTATAGTATGGATTTTTTCGCCAGACTAAACTTTGGCTCAAAACGCTCAAAATATTGACTTTTTGGACATTTAATTCACCAGGATATAATATAAACGACATAAACAAGCTGTCCTATCACTTTTTCAAGCATTCTGAGTGATGACTTTTTTGACAATTTTTCCCTGAGCTATAGTATGGCTTTTTTCCCCATTGTGTACTTTGGCTTAAATCTCTCAAAATATTGTCTTTTTGGACATTTAATTCATCAGGCTATATTATTAACGACCTAAACAAGCTGTGCTATGACTTTTTAAAGAATTCTGAGTGATGACTTTTTTGACAATTTTTCCCTGAGCTATAGTATGGCTTTTTTTTGCCAGACTAAACTTTGGCTCAAAACGCTCAAAATATTGACTTTTTGGACTTTTAATTCACCAGGATATAATATAAACCACGTAAACAAACTGTCCTATCACTTTTTAAAGCATTCTGAGTGATGAATTTTTTGACCTTTTTTCCCTGTGCTATAGTGTGGCTTTTTTTGCCATACTGAATTTTGCCTCAAAACGCTCAAAATATTGACTTTTTCGACATTTAATTCACGAGGCAATACTATAAACGATCTAAACAAGCTGTCCTATCACTTGTTTAAGCATTCTGAATGATGACTTTTTTAACCATTTTTCCCTGTGCTATAGTATGGCTTTTTTCCACATACTGTACTTTGCCTCAAAACGCTCAAAATATTGACTTTTTGGACTTTAAATTCATCAGGCTATACTATAAACGTCCTAAACAAGCTGTCCTATGACTTTTTAAAGAATTCTGAGTGATGACTTTTTTGACAATTTTTCCTGAGCTATAGTATGGCTTTTTTTTGCCAGACTAAAATTTGTTACAAAACGCTCAAAATATTGACTTTTTGGACATTTAATTCACCAGGATATAATATAAACGACATAAACAAGCTGTCCTATCACTTTTTCAAGCATTCTGAGTGATGACTTTTTTGACAATTTTTCCCTGAGCTATAGTATGGCTTTTTTTTGCCAGACTAAACTTTGGCTCAAAACGCTCAAAATATTGACTTTTTGGACTTTAAATTCATCAGGCTATACTATAAACGTCCTAAACAAGCTGTCCTATGACTTTTTAAAGAATTCTGAGTGATGACTTTTTTGACAATTTTTCCTGAGCTATAGTATGGCTTTTTTTTGCCAGACTAAAATTTGTGACAAAACGCTCAAAATATTGACTTTTTGGACATTTAATTCACCAGGATATAATATAAACGACATAAACAAGCTGTCCTATGACTTTTTCAAGCATTCTGAGTGATGACTTTTTTGACCATTTTTCCCTGTGCTATAGTATGGATTTTTTCGCCAGACTAAACTTTGGCTCAAAACGCTCAAAATATTGACTTTTTGGACATTTAATTCACCAGGATATAATATAAACGACATAAACAAGCTGTCCTATCACTTTTTCAAGCATTCTGAGTGATGACTTTTTTGACCATTTTTCCCTGAGCTATAGTATGGCTTTTTTTTGCCAGACTAAAATTTGTTACAAAACGCTCAAAATATTGACTTTTTGGACTTTTAATTCACCAGGATATAATATAAACGACATAAACAAGCTGTCCTATCACTTTTTCAAGCATTCTGAGTGATGACTTTTTTGACAATTTTTCCCTGAGCTATAGTATGGCTTTTTTCCCCATTGTGTACTTTGGCTTAAATCTCTCAAAATATTGTCTTTTTGGACATTTAATTCATCAGGCTATATTATTAACGACCTAAACAAGCTGTGCTATGACTTTTTAAAGAATTCTGAGTGATGACTTTTTTGACAATTTTTCCCTGAGCTATAGTATGGCTTTTTTTTGCCATACTAAACTTTGGCTCAAAACGCTCAAAATATTGACTTTTTGGACTTTTAATTCACCAGGATATAATATAAACCACGTAAACAAACTGTCCTATCACTTTTTAAAGCATTCTGAGTGATGAATTTTTTGACCTTTTTTCCCTGTGCTATAGTGTGGCTTTTTTTGCCATACTGAATTTTGCCTCAAAACGCTCAAAATATTGACTTTTTCGACATTTAATTCACGAGGCAATACTATAAACGATCTAAACAAGCTGTCCTATCACTTTTTTAAGCATTCTGAGTGATGACTTTTTTAACCATTTTTCCCTGTGCTATAGTATGGCTTTTTTCCACATACTGTACTTTGCCTCAAAACGCTCAAAATATTGACTTTTTGGACTTTAAATTCATCAGGCTATACTATAAACGTCCTAAACAAGCTGTCCTATGACTTTTTAAAGAATTCAGAGTCATGACTTTTTTGACAATTTTTCCCTGAGCTATAGTATGGCTTTTTTTTGCCAGACTAAACTTTGGCTCAAAACGCTCAAAATATTGACTTTTTGGACTTTTAATTCACCAGGATATAATATAAACGATGTAAACAAACTGTCCTATCACTTTTTAAAGCATTCTGAGTGATGACTTTTTTGACAATTTTTCCCTGTGCTATAGTATGGCTTTTTTCCCCATTGTGTACTTTGGCTTAAATCTCTCAAAATATTGTCTTTTTGGACATTTAATTCACCAGGCTATATTGTAAACGACCTAA
This sequence comes from Plectropomus leopardus, assembly GCF_026936395.1. Classification (NCBI taxonomy): domain Eukaryota; kingdom Metazoa; phylum Chordata; class Actinopteri; order Perciformes; family Serranidae; genus Plectropomus; species Plectropomus leopardus. The sequence continues at coordinate 10,550,316 of NC_142192.1, read as the reverse complement.
ACAAGCTGTGCTATGACTTTTTAAAGAATTTTGAGTCATGACTTTTTTGACAATTTTTCCCTGAGCTATAGTATGGCTTTTTTTTGCCAGACTAAAATTTGTTACAAAACGCTCAAAATATTGACTTTTTGGACATTTAATTCACCAGGATATAATATAAACGACATAAACAAGCTGTCCTATCACTTTTTCAAGCATTCTGAGTGATGACTTTTTTGACCATTTTTCCCTGTGCTATAGTATGTCTTTTTTCCCCATTGTGTACTTTGGCTTAAATCTCTCAAATATTGTCTTTTTGGACATTTAATTCATCAGGCTATATTATTAACGACCTACACAAGCTGTGCTATGACTTTTTAAAGAATTCTGAGTGATGACTTTTTTGACAATTTTTCCCTGAGCTATAGTATGGCTTTTTTTTGCCAGACTAAACTTTGGCTCAAAACGCTCAAAATATTGACTTTTTGTACTTTTAATTCACCAGGATATAATATAAACGATGTAAACAAACTGTCCTATCACTTTTTCAAGCATTCTGAGTGATGACTTTTTTGACAATTTTTCCCTGTGCTATAGTATGGCTTTTTTCCCCATTGTGTACTTTGGCTTAAATCTCTCAAAATATTGTCTTTTTGGACATTTAATTCACCAGGCTATATTGTAAACGACCTAAACAAGCTGTGCTATGACTTTTTAAAGAATTCTGAGTCATGACTTTTTTGACAATTTTTCCTGAGCTATAGTATGGCTTTTTTTTGCCAGACTAAAATTTGTTACAAAACGCTCAAAATATTGACTTTTTGGACATTTAATTCACCAGGATATAATATAAACGACATAAACAAGCTGTCCTATCACTTTTTCAAGCATTCTGAGTGATGACTTTTTTGACCATTTTTCCCTGTGCTATAGTATGGCTTTTTTTTGCCAGATTAAACTTTGGCTCAAAACGCTCAAAATATTGACTTTTTGGACTTTAAATTCATCAGGCTATACTATAAACGTCCTAAACAAGCTGTCCTATGACTTTTTAAAGAATTCTGAGTCATGACTTTTTTGACAATTTTTCCTGAGCTATAGTATGGCTTTTTTTTGCCAGACTAAAATTTGTTACAAAACGCTCAAAATATTGACTTTTTGGACATTTAATTCACCAGGATATAATATAAACGACATAAACAAGCTGTGCTATGACTTTTTCAAGCATTCTGAGTGATGACTTTTTTGACCATTTTTCCCTGTGCTATAGTATGGATTTTTTCGCCAGACTAAACTTTGGCTCAAAACGCTCAAAATATTGACTTTTTGGACATTTAATTCACCAGGATATAATATAAACGACATAAACAAGCTGTCCTATCACTTTTTCAAGCATTCTGAGTGATGACTTTTTTGACAATTTTTCCCTGAGCTATAGTATGGCTTTTTTTTGCCAGACTAAATTTTGGCTCAAAACGCTCAAAATATTGACTTTTTGGACTTTTAATTCATCAGGCTATACTATAAATGATGTAAATAAGCTGTCCTATGACTTTTTAAAGAATTCTGAGTGATGACTTTTTTGACAATTTTTCCTGAGCTATAGTATGGCTTTTTTCCCCATTGTGTACTTTGGCTTAAATCTCTCAAAATATTGTCTTTTTGGACATTTAATTCATCAGGCTATATTGTAAACGACCTAAACAAGCTGTCCTATGACTTTTTAAAGAATTCTGAGTCATGACTTTTTTGACAATTTTTCCCTGAGCTATAGTATGGCTTTTTTTGCCAGACTAAAATTTGTTAAAAAACGCTCAAAATATTGACTTTTTGGACTTTTAATTCACCAGGATATAATATAAATGACGTAAACAAACTGTCCTATGACTTTTTCAAGCATTCTGAGTCATGACTTTTTTGACCATTTTTTCCTGTGCTATAGTATGGCTTTTTTCCCCATTGTGTACTTTGGCTTTAATCTCTCAAAATATTGACTTTTTGGACTTTTAATTCATCAGGCTATACTATAAAGGATGTAAACTTTCTGTCCTATGACTTTTTAAAGCATTCTGAGTGATGACTTTTTTGACCTTTTTTCCCTGTGCTATAGTATGGATTTTTTCGCCAGACTAAACTTTGGCTCAAAACGCTCAAAATATTGACTTTTTGGACTTTTAATTCACCAGGATATAATATAAATGACGTAAACAAACTGTCCTATGACTTTTTAAAGAATTCTGAGTCATGACTTTTTCGACAATTTTTCCCTGTGCTATAGTATGGATTTTTTCGCCAGACTAAACTTTGCCTCAAAACGCTCAAAATATTGACTTTTTGGACTTTTAATTCACCAGGATATAATATAAATGACGTAAACAAACTGTCCTATGACTTTTTAAAGCATTCTGAGTGATGACTTTTTTGACCATTTTTCCCTATGCTATAGTATGGCTTTTTTCCCCATTGTGTACTTTGGCTTAAATATCTCAAAATATTGTCTTTTTGGACATTTAATTCATCAGGCTATATTATAAACGACCTAAACAAGCTGTGCGATGACTTTTTAAAGAATTCTGACTGATGAATTTTTTGACCTTTTTTCCCTGTGCTATAGTATGGCTTTTTTTGCCATACTGAACTTTGCCTCAAAACGCTCAAAATATTGACTTTTTCGACATTTAATTCACGAGGCAATACTATAAACGTCCTAAACAAGCTGTCCTATCACTTTTTCAAGCATTCTGAGTGATGACTTTTTTGACCATTTTTCCCTGTGCTATAGTATGGCTTTTTTCCACAACCGTACTTTGCTTCAAAATGCTCAAAATATTGATGTTTTGGACTTTTAATTCACCAGGATATAATATAAACGACGTAAACAAACTGTCCTATGACTTTTTAAAGCATTCTGAGTGATGACTTTTTTGACCATTTTTCCCTATGCTATAGTATGGCTTTTTTCCCCATTGTGTACTTTGGCTTAAATATCTCAAAATATTGTCTTTTTGGACATTTAATTCATCAGGCTATATTATAAACGACCTAAACAAGCTGTGCGATGACTTTTTAAAGAATTCTGACTGATGAATTTTTTGACCTTTTTTCCCTGTGCTATAGTATGGCTTTTTTTGCCATACTGAACTTTGCCTCAAAACGCTCAAAATATTGACTTTTTCGACATTTAATTCACGAGGCAATACTATAAACGTCCTAAACAAGCTGTCCTATCACTTTTTCAAGCATTCTGAGTGATGACTTTTTTGACCATTTTTCCCTGTGCTATAGTATGGCTTTTTTCCACAACCGTACTTTGCTTCAAAATGCTCAAAATATTGATGTTTTGGACTTTTAATTCACCAGGATATAATATAAACGACGTAAACAAACTGTCCTATGACTTTTTCAAGCATTCTGAGTGATGACTTTTTTGACAATTTTTCGCTGTGCTATAGTATAGCTTTTTTCCACATACTGTACTTTGCCTCAAAACGCTCAAAATATTGACTTTTTGGACATTTAATTCACCAGGATATAATATAAACGACGTAAACAAACTGTCCTATGACTTTTTCAAGCATTCTGAGTCATGACTTTTTTGACAATTTTTCCCTGTGCTATAGTATGGCTTTTTTCCACATACTGTACTTTGCCTCAAAACGCTCAAAATATTGACGTTTTGGACTTTAAATTCATCAGGCTATACTATAAACGTCCTAAACAAGCTGTCCTATGACTTTTTAAAGAATTCTGAGTCATGACTTTTTTGACCATTTTTCCCTTTGCTTTAGTATGGATTTTTTCCACATACTGTACTTTGGCCTCAAAACTCTCAAAATATTGACTTTTTCGACATTTAATTCACGAGGCAATACTATAAACGATCTAAACAAGTTGTCCTATCACTTTTTCAAGCATTCTGAGTGATGACTTTTTTGACAATTTTTCCCTGTGCTATAGTATGGATTTTTTCGCCAGACTAAACTTTGGCTCAAAACGCTCAAAATATTGACTTTTTGGACTTTTAATTCACCAGGATATAATATAAATGACGTAAACAAACTGTCCTATGACTTTTTAAAGCATTCTGAGTCATGACTTTTTTGACAATTTTTCCCTGTGCTATAGTATGGCTTTTTTCCACATACTGTACTTTGCCTCAAAACGCTCAAAATATTGACTTTTTGGACTTTAAATTCATCAGGCTATACTATAAAGGATGTAAACTCTCTGTCCTATGACTTTTTAAAGAATTCTGAGTGATGACTTTTTTGACAATTTTTCCCTGAGCTATAGTATGGCTTTTTTTTGCCAGACTAAAATTTCTTACAAAACGCTCAAAATATTGACTTTTTGGACATTTAATTCACCAGGATATAATATAAACGACATAAACAAGCTGTCCTATCACTTTTTCAAGCATTCTGAGTGATGACTTTTTTGACAATTTTTCCCTGAGCTATAGTATGGCTTTTTTTTGCCAGACTAAACTTTGGCTCAAAACGCTCAAAATATTGACTTTTTGGATTTTTAATTCATGAGGCAATACTATAAACGATTTAAAGAAGCTGTCCTATGACTTTTTCAAGCATTCTGAGTGATGACTTCTTTGACCATTTTCCCTGTGCTATAGTATGGATTTTTTTGCCATACTGAACTTTGACTCAAAATGCTCAAAATATTGCCTTTTGGATGTTTAATTCACCAGACAATACTAAAAATGACCTAAATAAGTTCTCCCATGACTCTTTAAAGCATTCTTAGTGATGACTTTTTTGACCATTTTCCCCTGTGCTACAGTATGGCTTTTTTTGCCATCCCATACTTTGCCTTCAAACGCTCAGAATATTGACTTTTAACATAATGCACTATGACTATTTTGAACATTTAGAGCAATGACTTTTGTGACCATTTTTCCTTGAGGTTTGTTATTGGTTTTTTACCATAGTGTAATTTGGCTTAAAATCCTCAAAATATTGTCTTTTTGGACCTTTTTTTCAGCAGGTTATTGTAATAATCATCTCAACATGCTGTACTATGACTCTTTTAACATTAAGAGCCATCAGTTTTTTGACCATTTTTTCCTGAGCTCTTTGGCTTAAAACGGTCAAAATTTTTACTTTTTGGACTGTTTGTCAGCAGGCTATACTATAAACTGTCTCAACATGCTGTACTTTGATTTTTTGATCACTTTTTTCCCTTTGCTATAGTATGGCTTTCTTTTGCCATACAATACTTTGGCTGAAATGCCCAAAATATTTATGTTTTTTAACTGTTTTACATGCAACTTCAAAATTCGTGTGTCCAGTCTCAACCCCATCCATCCATCCATCCATTTTCTTCCGCTTATCCGGAGTCGGGTCGCGGGGGCAGCAGCCTAAGCAGGGAAGCCCAGACTTCCCTCTCCCTGGCCACTTCGTCTCGCTCTTCCCAGGGGAACCCGATGCGTTCCCAAGCCAGCTGAGAGACATAGTCTCTCCAGCATGTCCTGGGTCTTCCCCGGGGCGACCTACCTGGTGAGGTATTCAGGGACGTGTCCTGAACACCTCACCAGGGAGGCGTTTGGGAGGCATTCTAGTTAGATGCCCAAGCCACCTCATCTGGCTCTTCTCAACGCGGAGGAGCAGCGGCTCTACTCCGAGCCCAGCCACCCTACGGAGGAAGCTCATTTCACCCACTTGTGCCCGCGATCTTGTTCTTTCGGTCACTACCCAAAGCTCATGACCATAGGTGAGGGTAGGAACGAAGATCGACCGGTAAATTGACAGCTTTGCCTTTCGGCTCAGCTCCCTCTTAACGACGACAGATTGGTGCAGAGTCCACATTACCGCAGACGCTGCACCAATCCGCCTGTTGATCTCCTGCTCCATCCTTCCCTCATTCGTGATAAAGACCCAGAGGTACTTAAACTCCTCCACTTGGGGCAGGATCTCTTCCCCGATCTGGAGAGGGCACTCCACCCTTTTCCGGCTGAGAACCATGGCCTCGGATTTGGAGGTGCTGATTCTCATCCTGGCCGCTTCACACTTGGCTGCGAACCGATCCAGTGAGAGCTGGAGGTGACGGCATGATGAAGCCAACAGTACCACATCATCTGCAAAAAGCAGGGACCCAATCCTGAGGTCACCAAACCGGATCCCCTCAACACCCTGGCTGCGCCTAGAAATTCTGTCCATAAAAGTTATGAACAGAATCGGTAGCAGAGTGGCAGAGTGAGGGTTTCCAGTGAGGGTTGACAGAGTCCAACCCTCACTGGAAATGAGTCCGACTTAACTGTCGGCAATGCGGACCAAGCTCTGGCACCGGTCGTACAGGGAATGGACGGCCCGTATCAAGGTCTGATACCCCATATTCTTGGAGAACCCCCCACAGGACTCCTCAAGGGATACGGTCGAATGCCTTCTCCAAGTCCACAAAGCACATGTGGACTGGTTGGGCAAACTCCCATGCACTCTCAAGGACCCTGCCAAGGGTCCAGGGCTGGTCCACAGTTCCACGACCAGGGCGAAAACCACATTGCTCCTCCTGAATCCGGGGTTCGACTGTCCGGCGGACCATCCTCTCTAGTACACCTGAATAGACCTTACCAGGGAGGCTGAGGAGTGTGATCCCCCTATAGTTGGAACACACCCCCTGGTCCCCCTTCTTAAAAAGAGGGACCACCACCCCAGTCTGCCAGTCCAGAGGGACTGCCCCCGATGTCCACGCAATGTTGCAGAGACGTGTCAACCATGACAGCCCCACAACATCCAGGGCCCTAAGGAAATCCAGGCAGACCTCATCCACCCCCGGGGCCCTGCCACCAAGGAGCTTTTTGACCACCTCGGCAATCTCAGCCCCAGAGATGGAAGAGCCCACCCCCGAGTCCCCAGGCCCTGCTTCCTCACTGGAAAGTGTGTCGGTGGGATTGAGGAGGTCTTTGAAGTATTCCTTCCACCGATCCACAACATCCCATGTCGAGGTATACCATACACAATGTTGACAGAGCGCCGCCTCCCCCTCCTGAGATGCTGAATGGTGGTCCAGAACCTCTTCGAAGCCGTACGGAAGTCGTTCTCCATGGCCTCATCGAACTCCTTCCACGCCCAGGTTTTTGCTTCGGCGACCGCCATAGCTGCACTCCGCTTGGCCTGCCGGTACCTATCTGCTGCCTCCGGAGTCCCACAGGCCAAGAAGGCCCGATAGGACTCCTTCTTCAGCTTGATGGCATCCCACACCGCCGGTGTCCACCAATGGGTTCAGGTAATGCCGCCCCAACAAGCTAAGACCACCTAGGTTGATCTGATGCCAAGTGCGCATATGGACACCCTTATGCTTGAACATGGTGTTTGTTATGGACAATCTGTGGCGAGCACAGAAGTCCAATAACAAAACACCACTCGGGTTCAGATCGGGGGACCATTCCTCCCGATCACACCCCTCCAGGTCTCACTGTCGTTGCCAACTCGAGCGTTGAAGTCCCCCAGCAGAACGAGGGAGTCCCCAGAAGAAGCACTCTTAACCCCTTAGTGAAGAAAGGTTTTCCAACGTCCGTGCAAAACTTATACTGTTTTGCCCTGGCGTGGCATAGAATCTTAATGTTTGGCCATAAAACAGGAAATTTATTTTATCTGTATGTAATAATTAACTTTTGTAATTTAATTTTACATTGTCTTATCTGTCTGAAACGTCATATGTTTGTTAAAGGTCTGGCCTTGAACACATCCGTATTAGAATATTCAAAATCCGTAATAGCGCCACCTAGGGGCCACAGGATATAATGTGTTTTTATACTTTCACGAACTTGTCCTACACAATTAAACCCAAACAGTTGAAATTCTGTTTGTATGATCTTAAGACTTCTTAAGAGTGTCAGGCCCGTTTCACGCAGCGCGCCTCAGAAGTGTGTGACTTCAGCCTCGCCGAGCAACAGCGTATTTCATGCCTGTGGTGTTCACACATGCAGCGTTGTTGCAACGTTGCTGCTGCGTCACGTCCCGCAGATATTAGAACTGTATTTCCACATTTATAAGCACAAAGTCCACTTATTTATGAAGTAGTACAAGCTTCTGCATCGCTGACAACACGATCCTGTGAATGTTTCAAAATAAAATGCCTTGTATAAACAACTGATGGGATTCTGTCCACAGAGATGCTGTCAGAGGGCTTTTGTTTTGAAAGAGAAAGCAGGGAAGTTGGAGTAAAACAGCCGTCTTTGTATTTACTCATCTCTGTAACAGAGAGAGACTTTTACACTGCAGTAAAAAGTGGAATAGAGTGAATATAATCATCAAAACACCATTTTCACTGTCTATTTCTGGTGAAAAACATGCGTCGCGTAAAAAAATGGCGAGCCACCATTTCTGTAGATGTGCTGCAGCTGCCATGCAGCTGAGACGCGCCTGACAAGTACTGCTCAGGCGGGCAGTGTAAATGCTCTAACTTGATAACATGGGCGCTGAAGTAAAAAAACAACACATTCGGCGCTGCTCACACATTCCTGACACCCAATGCATAGTGTGGGTCTTAGGAGGTTTCGCTCAGTGGGTAAAACAAGCAGATACTGTGTCTAAGGTTAAAGGTTCGAGTCTTCTCTAAAACCAACTTTTATTTTTAAGACTGTTGTCCAAATGAGAGTGTCAAATAGAACATCCAAAACTTGTATTGTGTCGGGGTTTGGCTCAGTGGATTGGACGGCTGTTAAGTGTTCCTGTGAGTGGTACAGTTCAAGCCTCACAGTGGAAGTCCTTTTGCAGCATCATAAATTAATTTTAATAGAAAATCCAAGAATTGGCGAAAATTATACATATATAAGACAAGCATTAGCAAAGCAGACAGATATCAGCCGATATTTTAGTTTACCTATGCCATAAAATATAATTTAGCTGTAGATTCATACAGTTTAGACACTGTGATACTGCAGAACAAATAAAGGCACATAAAGTTACGTGATATATCGTTTTGGCCAATAAATGAGATGAAGTGGTCCCGAAACAGGTAAAACCAGTACTGGCAGATGCGTCTGTTGAAATCAAGGAATATCGGCTTGACTCATACATCAGTCAAGTTTTCGACAGATGTCACTGCCGATACTGAATTTTCAGTTTCAACACCATATGACCCTTATATAAGCAGAGAAGACGGATAATAGCTGATATATTTATTTTATTTATGCCATTTCGTATTTTGGTGGTTTCGAAAATGGGCGTAGCAAAATGGCTCCACACGACCCCCTAATGTGTAGCCCCTATGATCAGTTTCACCTACAATTACGAAATCTGGTACACTCATGTATCATGCCCAGACGAACGAAAAAGCCTCTTAGACCCTACTGGATGCTTGGAAAAAAGTCATTGTATAGCATAAAAGAAGATTTCTATGCCTTTTCATTGCATTATTCTTTTCACCGCATTTTCATAACATACTTTACTATGACTTTTTTAATTTATGACATGCTTTACTATTATTTTTTAGTCACCTTTTCCTGGCATGCTATACTATAATATTTTCCACCCTGTTTTCACCACATGGTATACTGTGACATGTCGCATGACCATTTTAATGTTAATATTTTCATTGCATTTTTTAAGACATGCATTACCATAATTTGTTTTTCATTGCCTTTTTGCAACATGCTATATTACGGTTCTTTTTTCTTTTTTGCAACATGTTGTACTATTATTTATTCATTGCCCTTTTCCCCACATGCTTTACTGTTTTGGTAACATACTATGACTTCTTCCATTTCATGCTTGCAACATGCTTTACTATGACTTTTGTCATTACATTACTTTTTTCACTGAATTTTTACATGTCATAATACGACTTTTAATTGCATTTTTGTGACATGCTATGACTTTTTTTCATTGCATTTACAATGGCCCTTTTAATATCTCTAGACACCAGCAGATACTTGCACTTGAAATCTAAATCATGAAGGTGTTAATCCATTTGCACACAAAGAGACAAAACCGGGTTGGAAAGAGATGACAGTGAATTGTCGGTAAGTTTTTATTAAACCTTAAGTACAAACTGCAAAAGTAAAAAACTGTCAATATAGCCAACATGAGACTCTCTTTCCGAGTGGAGGGAAAGGCCGAGATGCGGCACTAATAAATTAAGTCACCAGAGACCCCACTGTGAGCAAGTAGTTTATACTGTAGAAAATGGAAGAAACAAACAAACAAAAAAAGAACTGGAAAAAAAAAATCCCATCAGAATAAAATATATTGTAAGGCCATAAAAACTTGACAACCACTTTTTTTAATGTTGAAAACACCCCACTTGGTATTTCATTAAATAGTCCTAAAACAGTTCAGTCTTCTGCAAGGGACGACAACCAACAAACTGGATTATAGGATTTTTCCTTGACAGTCACCACTGGCAAGCTCAGTGCAACATGAGTAGCTACTACATTTTTGTTGAATTTTCAGTAATGAAAATGTAAAAACCCATTTTTTTGTGAACATATCTTTTTTTCCCTTTTCTTTAAAAAAGTAAAGCTAAACAAACAAAACTAGGTTGGGGGGGGCAGTCGTTGGCTACTCAATATCTTCTTTCTTAGTGATATAAGCAGCACTTAAAATTTTTATACACGTTTACCAGAGCAACCCTGTAAGCATCAAACTCACACGGATGAAGAAAGGGAAATGTAAGGCTTTTTCTTCATCAACCACTCTCCTCTGGAACTTTTATCTCTTTTCTATTCCTTCTTTCCTTTCTTTCTTCCTTAACCCCAGGAAAAGGCTCAAGTATTTAAAGAAATTTACAGGATTATGTACAAAAAAAGTTGATGTTTTGTTTGTGTTGGACTTTTTCCTCTGTCTAAAAATCACTCATAATATATCTGGAAATGGGAAAAAAAAGAAGCAAACTCAAAAAAACAAAAACAAAGGACAATTTTAAAAAAAAAACCAAACAAAGCTTGGATTTGATATTTCACATTTTACACTCTTTGACTAGTGGCTCTACTTGAGATAACACATCAGACCAACAAAAGTAAAAAAACACAAAATAATAATAATATAATATAATAATTAATGTTTACTGGTACAGATGAAACAAGAGGACTGGAAGAATGGAATGTTAACACGATTGCACATCTAGAACCAGAAAAGCCTGACAGCCTTTCTGCCCTGTGGGGTGGGGGCGCCTGAGCTAGCTGTTAGCTGATAGCAGGCGCTAACCCCCAGATTTTTTAATTTTTGTGTTGTTATACAGTAATTATAACCAACAGCACCAATAAAATGGATCTCCTCGCTAAGTATCAGGCACGGTTTTCACTTGCTAGCGAAGGAGGGATCCCTCCATACTACCAGGAAGTGAGGTGAGCGGTGACCTTTCACAGGTCAAGCAGCTGTAGCAGCAGCTCTGCCCCCTCTCACATCCACCAACGAACAGAAACATCCACAATGACAAAATAAAATACACAGAAGACTTCTTGCAAAAAACCTAGCAAAAAACAAAGCTAAAATTCAAAATAGGACTCGGAAAAAACAAAGCCAACCAACAATAAACCAACATCGTCTTTCAAGTTTTTACCTCGCGTCAACCCCCCCCCTCCCCTTTTTTTTAAAAACAAAAACAATGCAGGAGCTGCATCAAAAAAGATAAAATCATTAAAAAAAGGACTCCTCTTCCTCAAACCAAGGACAGAGAGAAACTTTGGGTAACTACTTGATGTCATTTTCATTTCAGAAAACTCGGGAGGAAAAAAAAAAGGCCGCCTTTTCATTTGTCCCATGTTCACAGTTGAGTGACGCATGATGAGAAGGGATGGGGTTCAGTCTCAGGGGGTGAGACGAGGGCAGGAAAACGTGATGCAAGAAGAAGGTAACAAATGTAACCCATCTCAGTGAAGGGAGACTGGAGGTAAAGGGTATTACAGGGCCATCAAGTCTTCTTGTGAACGTTACACTTAATGCTTGTAATGTTGTAAAGGACGACTTAAGGAGGGACGGGGGGGATTCTAAAATCATCCAGAATAAAAAGAAATTCTTCTTTCACACTAGTGCAAAAAAGACATCTTGCTTTTCTTTTTTTCCTTTTCTTTTTTCTTATAAAACAAGCCTGTCATACTAAGGGGGGAGGTGAATATCTTTTGGAGGGGGGACTGTTGCCAGGTGAGGGGATTTTCAAAGCTCAAAAACAATCTTAAATATTGGGTGGTGGAGGAGGGATTGATAGTGATCCTGCTTAATGTTTAAGAAAGAAAACAAACAGGGGAGTTTGGGGGGGTTGGGCCGTTGCGCGGGCACAGCGCATCGGGTGGTGATGTGTCACGGCGTCCCCCTCAGGACACAGCAGCAGCCTTGGGTATGTGGCTGGAGGACAGGCGTGCCAGGGACACCTCCACGGTGGCACGCTTTCGGGGGCCTCGCTTGGCTGGGGATGCTTTAGCGGGGCTTATGCTGTGGCAGGAGTCTCCCCCTACTGCACTGACAACGACTCCACCCCCGCCTCCGTTCTTTAACATGGCCCGGCCACACACCTGGTTCACCAAACTGTTGATTTGCTCCTGATTGGAAGGCAGAAGGTAATTCAGATGTAAATAATGTCTTTTACATTTTCTCTGTAGCATTTGCTGATCTATAACCCTATCACACATAGCAGGAATTATAGCGTGATCACTGTCATGAATGATCTACTTCCTGGAAGAGCGAAAACCAAGCAGATGTCTCCCCCCTCTGGACAGAGAGTGAACTGACCCACGGCAGCAGCTTACCTCATCGTATCGGTACATCATCTTAAGGCCTCTGCAGGACTTGTGCTTCTCCACATAGCGCAGGGCACACTCCAGACAGAAGACAACGTTGTCAGTCTCCTGAACAACCTGCACAGGCAAACCAAAACTGGGTTGTTACTATGGAAACCAGACACTCATCTTAGATTTCTGTTATTACTGCAACAATGAGAAACCTGATAAATCATTCAAAAATCCTCCATTTCTAGTGTATTATGCCTCTGGCCTGTTAGTAACTTTGCATGTATTACAATATTTGGTTGATACTTTGGAAACTTTCAATACAAAATAAATGTAATCCTGCCAGTGTACCAAAAATATATATGTTTCTACTATATGTACAGTAAGTAGTAGTTAAGAGTAGTTATAGTTTTGTATTATTCATAAGTTTTTATTTGTATTTTGTTCTTAATTTCTGCTTTCTATTCATTTTAGTTGTGGTATGTTTAAAGAGTGAGTTTGCTTGTTTTGGCCTAGTTTTTTTTTTTTTTAATCTTTAGTTTTAGTTTAGTTTTTATTAGTTTCAGTATTCGTTTTTGGTTTTTTTTTATTATACACTGGTGGGTTTTTGTGGTGGGCAAGATTTAAGAAGTTTAGAATAGGTATTAAAATACAAACACAACACTTTGTGAAGGCCACTGACTCAGTCATGCAGACAACCCAGTCTCAATAAACGTGCACCAATGCCTCCTCATATTTGCTGAGTTGACAAATTTGTCTAAATGACTGTGAAATTTCCTGTTCATTTTTATTTATTTTTTTAGTTTGTTTAAGTACACGTCATTTCACTTAGTTTTCTTTTTCCCCCTTAAAATCTAGTTTTTATTTTTTATTTCAATTTACTAAAATGTTTTTTCACACCTGGTTTTACTTTAGTTTAAGTTAACTAAAATTAGCTTGGGTAGTATTTAGTAACTGGAGTGTACAAACTGCAAAAGTGATAATTTCATAAACAATTAAATATATACTGTATATATTAAATATCTTCAAAATGCCTAAGCATAGCTAAACTAGCACTTTCACATTCATATCTTATAAGCATAGTGTGTTAAACTCCTGTGCCTGCTGCTCTCACCATTGACAGGTAGCAGAGATGCTGACAGATCTGGCAGCGTCTCTCCGAGGACTCCAGCGCCAGCCATTTCCCGCGGGGCTTCTTGCGACCCTCACCGGTCCCCAGGTTGCCATCATGGGTGCCGTAGCGGGCGGAGGAGAGCAAACCTGCCTTGTAAAGTTCCTGCCGTTGACGCATCTCTATGTTCCTGTTGGACAAAGGAAGATGCTCTCTAAGTTAGAGACAAAAACCCTTACTGCTGTGTAAAAACTCTGCATTAACTGTATCGTGGTGCATAAAGTTGGAAGTGCTTTATTACTATGGGAAATAATGTTATTAGGAACATCATTACAATAAAATAACACAAACTAAGGAAAAAAAGTAAAGTGTGAATTTACCCATATTGCAACATTTGATTGTTTTCTTAATTAAAATTTAGTGGAAATGGCAGTTCTATATCTTTATTTGCAGATCAAATTCTACAGTTTTTAACAGTGTTTGTGTATATGTGCGTGAATACGACAGGCATGTACTCATTTAGAATAACGGTTGCATCCTACCTGAGGTCTTTGAGTAGGGTGGAGATGGTGGTGAGGAGAAGGCCATTGTCCCTCTTGGATTCGGCTGTGGCGATCTGGTACAGTAGCTTCTCCATGGAGAAGGGTTTGGCTATACGACGACATTTCAGGTCCTGCGCGCAAAATCAGAGCAGATTACAAATTTTGATTCTCATCAAATCACTCACAGACTGTTTCTGATTTGTTTTATTGTCTTGGAATCAAGAAGACAGCCCTTTCCCCCTAGCACTGGTCATGTACCAGTTTTATTTCCCATTTTCAGAGGTTTAAACACACACCCGAATACAGATATTTTAACAAGAGTGAAGCGAGCATAACAATGCTAATAATTTCCTCCAGTGTGTAAGACTGAAATTGTTTGCAGAGCAGTCAACACTGGTAGAATATCTGTACACTCACTTTCCTCGTCTGCTGTTTCAAATTCTTAAATAAAAAATGTTCACCATTTGGAGGAATATGTTTGCACCACGATACAGTACAAATATGAATGTCTTATTACCCTTGAGAGCGATCTTGGCTGTGACTATGCACACGATGGTATTGCCGACGGTATACCTACTTCCATCACCTTAATGCCCATAATGACAGTAAGGAGCATTTTCTCCTCCTCTATTACTGCTATAATGAGGTCCAGTGCTCCAAAGGCTTGCTCATGATCACAAAAAATCTAAATATACCCCCGGGAGACTTACAGCTCAATTACTCCTTAAAGTTCAACACACAGGCTGATTAGAGAATCAAGCTTGAGGTTCTGAGTTCATTTATCCATTTCAGTTTCAATCAACTCAACATGAATCAGAGCTTTAACTGCCGCTGCCACAGGAGGCCAGTGTTGTGAGGCATTACAGAGCAAGAAATAAAACAAATACGTCATGTTAAATCTGCAACGCACAGGAAAAATATTCAGTCCAAATGCACTTTGATTTAACATGTCAGATTCACGAAAAATGTCCCTCTCTCTTATTGCACTTCTTGTTTTCCACATTTATATACAGTATGTGTCATTATTAATTAGACAGCCCTGGCACTCATCTGTCCACCCAGATTCATATGCTGACCTTTGCAGCCTGGTAACCCAGGTTCATCCAGTGCGGTGTGGCAAAGTGCACCGTCTCTGACACGCTGTAGCCACAGCACACTTTAGCCACAAAGGCACCTGGGTAGCAGACCACATACTGGCCACTCCTCTGGACCGTGCGGTAAACCTTGATGCCTTCGCGGCACAGCACCTCTGGAGAGATCTAGAAGAAGATCAAGAATAAGGAGAGGAAGAGAAAAGTGTTACATTTCTGTAGATTTTTGGGAAAAAATGTGGCTTCAGAAAGTTCATAAAATACTGACCATGATGTTCTTCTCCAGCATTTCTAGTCCTGGGGTGCCATTGGCCTGAAGCAGTGTATGGACCACCTTGTCCAGCTTAGCCTTCTCCTCAGCAGGGATAGAATACCTGTTGGAGGAACACACAAAGACATCGACACACATGGACAGATCCGTACCGAAGGGATCAGTGTAAATCACTCCACTTGCAAAAACTGTCCACAGAGTCAGTCTGCATTCAGTTGTTTGCCCTACTGGTTCTGGTCGCTAATTTCACATTTAAACATTTATATTAACATTTGAGGGAGAGTTTTCAGTGTGATCGTGTAAAACAGCGTACTAATGATGATGAGAAAAAAAAGGCCAGTGCGCATACTTACCAAATGCAATCAGCACCAGTGTGTAAGTAATCAATATATGGAAGGCGATTTTGGTCTCGAGACCAGCATGAGGTAGAAAAGACCATGCCAATATTTAGCCAGGGAATTGTCACCCCTGGGGAGACAAAAGGGTTTAAAGGGAGAGAAACAAGAGTATAGGTTATTGCTAAATGCAAAGTACACATATGCAATGGCAAAGAACCTGAAGAGATGCAACTAAAAAGTCATTTTTGCTCTATAAATGCATTTTTCCGGAGCAATTTGAAGCTAAATCAGTCTTTCTGAGTTTGCTATTGAGCAGCTTTTATGAAAACTTACCAGGCACAGCACCAAGATGCCTCAGAATGGATCCAGAGTTATTGGGGAGGACAGTGAGGTTCCATCCATGTCTGGGGAAAAGATAAGAGGAAATGGTCATTGTTTAAGAATTTTCAATAAATTCCAAAGAGACAAAATAGCTCAAAGGCGCCATATGGAAGCAGACATCGTTACTGCCAGTTTCACCATCTGAGATTCATAAGAGTGGCCGGTGAACAGGTCCAGACCACAGTCATGCAACACAGGTGCAATATTCTGTCTGACTGTGATAAAGAGACTGAAGTTGTGTTCGGTCTATGAGCTACTTACTTTGAAAATGGCTCTGACTTTCCTGTGGGGAATCCACTGCCATGTGTGCTGGTGTCCACCTTCCCACAATGCACCGCCACATGGCTGTCTCTCTGCTCCACAATCCTCCAGTACTCTTCCTGCAAGAACAAAAAGAAAGGAAAGCCAGTCAGTTTGGGGCATAAAAACAATCCACATACAAGTATCCCCAATATTCAGAGTTGTCCCCCCAAAAATGAGTTGATTGAGACTATTTTAATACACTTTAGGTGTGCATTAAATTTGCCACCAATCAATGTTAATTCCCAGCACAAAGGTGAACTTTGAATACATTTAATGAGAACGCAATGACTTTCAAATCTGGCTCGTTCAACGCGTTTATAAAACCAGATAATTGTTCTGTTGTGACTGCAGAGAAAAGTTTAAATAATCTGTGACCTTATTTTTGAAATACTGAGAAGCTGAATGGCAAAGGGACACTGGGGTGAGTGGAATCTACACTCTCTCAGAGAAGTAAACACCTAATGTAGCTTCAAGCTGTCAATCAAGCTCTCCATGTGGGCCTACCACGACATAGTATGCCATTATTAATGTCATAAAAAAAAGTCAGAGTATATTATGCTGTGTAAAAAAAGTTTCATTAAAATTTCATAGTATAGTATGTCATTAAAATAAGTCATAGTGTATAATTTTTTCTGTGCTGCCCTCAATGGCACTCAGTCATCAACACTTTGAAAACCCCTGATTCAGGATTTAGAGCTAGTTCACATTAGCTGTTAGCAGCTAGAGGCTCCACTGAGCTCCATTATGATGTGTTTAAGCTCTATTTAGTTCAAATGAGTGTTAAGCAAAGATGAATCATATCGTTCGTAGGATGTGTTCAATGAAATAATGTAAAATGTAGTTATGGAATTGAATTGAAAAAAACTTATATAAATAAATACATTTGTTAAAATGGGAAATGTTTTGTTTTCACAGCAATATAAAATAGATATTAGAGAGGGAATTATGATATATTATGTATAGTAAAAAGATTTTTTAAACTTATCTTAATTTAAAAAATGTTTTTCATGTGAAAGGTGATATAAAAGGTTGTTTCATAAAATAAAAATTCGTGCTCATTCAAAGGTAGTGTAATGAAGGGCTTGGTTGTAATATTATCAACAAAATAAAACAAAATAAACAACAATAGCCCTATAAAATCAGTTGTATAACATGCTGCCAAGAGGACACTCCAAAAGATGGGTCACTTCAGTTTAGCTCCATTATTGTTCCAAGTAAAAACATATTGTACTTTATGATGTATGTTTTAAAAAATAAATAAATTAAAATAACATGACATAAAGAAGGAGAAAAAAATTGGCATTTCTTCTTTTTTCTTCTCTTTCGCTGTGTCCAAAATGTACTGAACTATGAAACCAGTGTACAGTTGATTTTGTGAGCTGTGAGTTAGGTCCCTGCTCTTATGGTGCCTCATTGAACTTGAACATCATCTTGAAGAGACTAAATGTTTTTTTAAAAAAAGGCATTGTACATTTAAAGACAAGCAGCTATTGAAGACAGATATTTTACATTCAGCACAAGTTGTTTATTTGAGACATTAGCATGCTAACCTCAACCTCAGCAGCTCCTGGTTCCTTGTTAAAGCACATGGTCATGGTGTTTCGCGCTATCCTGAAGAAGTTAGTCAAAGACACCGATTTCCCCTGAAACAAAGAGGCATGAGGACATGAGACATGATGAGACACAGCAGTCTGAGGGGAAGAAGACAAAAAAAATACAAAATCCAGACATCACCCCACATATTTTAAGTCTTGTGCAAAACAACTATAGGGAATGTGAACCAAGAGTGGAGCCTGAATAAAACATGAGCAAAGAAAATACTGCTGGACATCAATGAACTGCAAGTTCTCCTATTTCCCACCACATGTTTTTATGAGTCAAAAAGTCAGAGCATTATAGTCAAAAGAACGTGCGTGCACAGACGAATGTATCAGCTGTACATGTGTATATATGTGTCTCTATACGGCTCCACCTCTGTGCCTCCCCTACAAGCCACAGATACATTTCCCCTGGATTTGACCCTCTCTCCTATGGACACTCCTGCTACAGAGAGGCTTTGAAGGTTACCATAAATCTGCCGGCTCAGGGCCTGGAGACGTACGAACCCTGCTGAAAGATGACCTTGCGGATTCCTCATCCTTACGGTGACAATTTATCTTTTCTCTTTTTTCATTCTAAGGTGTCCAGATGTTCTCAAAAAAAAAAAAAATAGCCGACCTTATTATGACTCCAATTCTACAATAGCTACAGGGTTGTAAAATAATACAGTTAAATAATACAGCAGAGTAGTGACCTAGTAAGCAGGACTTTCTTTAGGCGAATCAGTAGCAGCACTTATCCAGGCCTTTCCTGCTGTAATTAGAGTTAATTATACCCTTGACATGCACTTTGTTCTCTTGATAGAAAAAGTGAAATATAACCTCCTCTTGGGGGGCCACTCGTGATGAAAAATGAATACAAATCTGAGCTGTGGAGAAAAGTGATGGGTCATATTTAGACAGGCCTGTCCTGTCAGGATGGTGACAGCCATTCACATGTCACTAGGGTGAATAGTGCTTCTATAATTCAGAGGTCTGTGGACTGTGCTGGGTCGAGTCTGTTGACAATATCTCAGTTCTTCAGAGCGAGGTCATATAGAGGGATTTAGTTACCAAAGGAGCAGGGAGGGCGGAAAAAATCAAATGGGATCCACATTTGAGATGGGTGGAGTATTGTACAGTGTGAGAGTGAGAGCCGACACAAGTTATCTTAATTACAGAAAGAATTACTGCTTCACCCCATCAAGATACTGTGCACACAAGCTCTTTGCAAATATTCGCTGTTAAAAATAAATGCAGCTTTTTTTGTGAAAACTGGCTGTGTTTACACATGTGAATTTCTACACATACACAAAGAACTGCTAGCCTTTGCACTGATGTGCGTGTTGGGGGTAGGAGGAGGGATTGGCAGGAGGACCGAGCATGATAGAGAAGGAGAACATTGGCGAAAGGACTGGAGATTTGGGGAAATAGCTAAGAGCAAGGGCATGGGCTGAAGGAGAGAAGCCGTGGGGAGAGAGGGCTGGATTAAAGGAGCTGAAAGGTGGAGAGAGGACTGGAGAAGGCGGGGTTTGAAGGAGGGGGGGCGGGACAGGGGCGAGGGGAAGGGCTGGTTTGGGGGCTGCCTTCTCTCTGACCTACATTTCAGCCAGCCAGAATCAACACAGCTGCCAGCAGGCTGGGGAGGTGGGAATACATTTAATGTGTGAGTGCATATAAACACACACACACACACACACACACACACACACACAAATATTAAGCAAAACCACCAAAACCCAGGTCTTCACAATGCAGCTCCAAGAAACAGGTGTGCAAAAGTTTGCTTTTATACACCACAAACTACAACAGTTCACAGTGTGACGGTGTTACCAAGAGCACAGAATAAGAATTTTAATAGGCATTAACATATTTGCAGTTAACACCTCCCCAGGAGAAACCCAGCTGTAGAGTGTTGTAACAATTTATAGCACAGCTTAGGTCCTTCTGTGGATAGAGTGCATATTTTGTCACCCAAGAATCAGCACAGTGATATAGAAACACTCAAATTTTAGTGGTGATACTATGAAAGGTGTTGGTGGTTTACACCTCATGTGTGACAGTCTTGATTCAGATAGCAGTGAGGTGGCTGACATCTAGCAGGAGACTGCTCAGGCAACACAAGCTACAAGAGGCCGTGTTCACAAAGCTTTCTAGTACAAAGAGTTGCTCCTAGTGATGAAATTCTAAGAAAATTCATATAATTATGAAGTTTTCGTCAAATATCCCCTTTAAGTTAAGATTCAATCCCAGTAAAGTTAAAAGTTATCCCTTAAGAGTGCTGCTCAGGTGAAAAACAGCCAGGAATAGAGAGGAGGACTTTTGAGGAGCTTCAGAGTTTGTTAAGCAGAGGAGAAAATGGCAGAAAGACAAAGATGTAGGAGAAATATTAACCAATTGCCAAATGACAGTGACTTAATGGAAAGCTACAGATTAGATGGTGCAGGGATAAGGTTTGTGGTGGATCTCATTAGACATATTATCACATCATCTACCAAATGCAGTTATGACATAACACCATAAATAATGTGATCACAAGACTAAAATATTTGCAACTGGAGAAAAGCAACACTGCAGTAGTGTGATCACAGAAAAAGCGCTTTCACAATTTTATATTGTGACACAGTTCATTTCATTTACACACCCTGCAGGCTCACAAAAGGGTGTGTCTGTGACAACCAATCACATCTGTTAGTAATGTGTCATATCTAGCAACAGATTTAACCGCACCTCCTCACTGAGATAAAAATTCTGTCCCTCCCTAGTTCAGAGATGCTCTGAGAATTTTCCTAAATAACTCTCAAGGTATGACTCCTAGCTAGAAATTCTTGGCTAAGTTAGAAGCTCTGGCATTCAACACAGGGTTAGGGTTAGGAAAATGTCCATATTTAAGGCATGCAATTATCAGCTTGTTAGACCAAAGGACTAAAGCAATCCTGATAATGGATACTAGGATACTCATAAACTAAATCAAGTGATAAATGATAGAAACCTCTTGTATATAACACCTGTGATTAAAAATTGCTGTGTATTTTAATGAAGTAAGATGAAGGAGATTTCTTTGGTGTGTTTGTGGTAAGTGCTTCTTTCACAGACAAATGAAAACAATGGCAACCACAACAAAGACGCAGGAGGGACCAACGAATTGGCAGTATCCAAGGACGTTTCTATGCTCTAGTGCTTTTGCTGATGCAAAGATGGCTGAGTGTAAAATTCAAAGCCAAATTTGTAATGAACTGAACCACAAAACAGCAGTCAATAACAGTTCACAGCATATATTGGTTTAAATGTCTCATGTTGTGAAAGGTCAGAATCTTTTTTATGTATTATAAAGCAGGTATAGGTGCTCTATAAATACTGTTAAAGTATCAAAACGCTCAATCAGCAGAGAAAACACACAGTCTGTATTCAGAAACTGTGCCTTCAAACAAACGGTTGGGACTTCTGTGAAGTTTTGATGCCACAACTTTACTGCACAGACCATTTCAAACTTTTGTAATTCCTGTTGGCAAATATGAATTTCCTAGAATAGTGAAGGCATGATCCAACCTACTCTCCCTAAACTGGCTAGTATGCGTTGCCTTCGTTGGTTGGATTGGATAGGTTTAGGCAAGAGGAGTGGGATTGGTTAGAGGGTTATGCCTTCGCTATATATTAAAAGAAAAAAAAAATGCAAATTTGCTTAATGTTGGAAGATTCTTCAGTGTGTTAAATCACATTAGAGGCAATAGGTAAAGATGAACCCAAGCTGTTGCCTAGCAATGCAATTCCAATTAAATGGTATCTAACAAAAGAAAGTGCAGCTACAGTGCACCGAGAGCGTAGATTTCAAAGGCCTGCAAACACCAACCAGTCAGTGCAGGCTGGGATTTTTTATGGAGGGATGCTTAAAGAGACAGGTGCTAAAACAGTGTTTTAGACAGAGGGTGGCTGCAGACATGAGAAAAATAGTTCCTTTTTTGAACATTAATGCATGTAAACAAGTTAAAGTAGTAATCCCCAACTGTGATCCTGAAAATTAGCTTAATGTGGCACCTTTAAGATCATACATCTTCTAGAAAAAAAGAAGAGAAGAGAAAAGAAGTACTCCATCATCCTTACCTTGTTAATACATTTGTGCTGGTCACTGAGAACACCCCTGTCGTCGTCCTCCTGCTGCTCCTCCCCGTGCTGCCTGTCCTCTTTGCCTTGTTTTTCCTGAGCGAAGAGCCGGCGCCGGCCCGCTTTGACCTGAGCCTCCAGCTCCTTCAGACGGTGATACACTCCGTTGGTACGGTGGTTCCCTGTCGCCCCTCCCACTATCCCACCCACTAGCCCATTCTTGGGCTCGTAGCGTGGAAGCACCAGTGCACTAGGTGCTAAGGAGTCCGAGAGACCCTCCAGAGGGCCCCGGCGCGACTCCAGGTTCTTTTTCTCCTGCAGCACCTCGGCCTGCAGTCGCAGGCGCTCTTCAGCGCTGAGCGAGTCATAAGAGAGGATGTATTGGAGGTACGCCTCCTGCAGCTTGGCCAGCCGGTCCTGCGCTGACTTAGGGATGCGCAGAAGGTCGGCCAGCTTGGTCCACTTCTTCAGGTCCATCACCTGCTGCATGCCGCCCATGTCATTGATGAGCTGGAAAAAACGTGACAGGTCCACTTCACAGCCACCTGCATGAAAAAGGACAAACAGAAAATGAATTTAAGAAAAAAGGTGGCATTAGCTTAGTGTGGTTAGACATAAACAGTTCCAATCAGCATCCATGTGTCTTGTAGTAACATTAAAATCAATTTAAGGTGAAACAATGGTCATCTTCAGTAACAAAAAGCTTGGCTTTAACAAAGCCATGTGTACATAATAAAGTTACCTGTTTTCACTCCTAAACTCAGAAAAAAAATTTAAAAAACAGCACAGAATTAAAATCAAGCAGTTTTAGATACTATTGGTTGATAATGTCGTGTTATAATGCATTTTTTACGTTTGTGGCAGTATGTTGATGTTACAGGTTTCCAGTGCAAATTGTGATGTAATATGGTACAACTTCCTTGTTATCAAAAAGTCGTTCAAATCAGGTAAATCTTTGTAAATCTTTGATTTTATTATTATTTATTTTTAACTGTATTTATTTTTGTTTTGTATGCCTGTTTAAAATATGTTTAATATGTAAAAGCATTTTTGTCTCTCATTAATGACTGTTAAATTGTGTTTTTTGTTTTTTGTTGTTTTTCTCTGTAATTACTTGCACCACAGGGTAGCAGGTGGTTATGGAGGGTAAGGCCTGAGTGGGTAGAGGAAAGTGGGCATAATTGTATAATGTCTATCTCTATAACAAAAAAAAAGCACAAAAAAAGAAAAAATTCAAATCAAGAAGACTGCCATCTTTGAGCATCTGCTCCTTTGGCTAAACACGCCTTTTCGTCCAGCCCAGTTCATTTTATTTGAAACGGCCAATTGAGCTATCACCTCTCAAAAATGATCTGAATCATCGTCGTGCCAAATGAAGACACAAATTCTGTTAATGCAGAACTGATCTGCTGGGCGCAGTAAAGAAAGTCATTTGGAAGCAGGGTACCCTGCCTGGCTGAAGCCGCTCCGCTGTGGCTCACTGGCTGCCAGGTCTCTCTGGCTAACAGCCGCATACCAACTCTAATCGCACTGGTCCGATCTGAATTCAGCTGTATGTACGGCGTGCATACATATAGACATACAGATAAACCACACATACAGTTTCTGTCTAAACTGGGGCTGTTTACAGGCTCATAAAGCGCTGATGTCATTGTGAGAAATGGGAGGTGACAGGACAATCTGGGGGAAATATTGTTTTCGTGGCCCGTCAGGCCCCTCGCCAAGTTGTTCCACATTGTTATTGTCATCTATAAACAGGAAGATAAAATCGGGCGGAATGCCACCGAAGCTTTCAGAGCACCACTGACACCAAATGGAAATAGCAGCATTTGTAATGCCTGCTCACTGGCTGCTTTTGTCACGGCTTTACAGAGGCCAACAGGAGTGACAAAACACTGTTTAAAAAGTGCAGGAAACAGAGTGCAAAGGCAGTTTTTTTAAATCATACATTATATTATGTATTTTGTTTTTTGAAGTGCTGTATATGAAAAATGCTTACCAGAACATATTATTGATTTTTTTTTTTGATCTACAATTGTCAGGTTAATCGTTATTCTAATAGACGAACAAAAAACCCACCAATGTATCATACATCTAGAGGACAGTGCTGTTTGAAATACCGTGGAGCCACATTATAGAACATGAATTTGGACTTTTTAATGCCTTTGTCACATTACAAAAATGAATTACAGTGGTTTGATGTCAAAAGGATTTGGTACTATATGGATCATAGCTGTATATAGTTGGTGTTTCTGCAAAGCACTGATTTATTTGATGTTATGTTTATTTCTTTTCAGTAGTGATGACTGGGTGAAAGGTATGTTTTTATACTGATGCTCTACTTTGCATCATATTTTGTATATTTTATTATTTTCTTTAGGTGAGGTCCTTAGGAAAGCTCATTGTGGACTTCTACCTCACCTGCACATGTTTTATATCCCCTTTTTGTTTTTTTCCTTTGTATCTAAATGTGCAAATAAACAACTAACTAACTAAACTAATATCAGTCTAGCCTTTTCTCATCTTTACATTAGTTGGATGCAAAAGAGAAACAGCCATGAGTATAGACAGGACTGAGAGGACGCTTCAGTTTGGGTGTCCGAGTTTAATTCACTCCCATAAAATCAATAGCTCAGGTCCTCTGTGGCATCCTGCAGGAGGAAACCTGTGGCATATTGCTTAGTTAATTCAATCGATTGAGGAAGGAGTTTTGTTGGCTTTATTGCCTTGTGTGCATTCACATATATGTGTTTGGCTCACTCACCAATGACAGGTGGCTCATCCATGGTAATGCCCTGAGATTTGAGGTGCTTGCGGATGCAGGCCAACCGCTGCACATTGGGGCCCCAGCGCCGACCCAGCATGTGGACCCTCTGCACCTGTGTAACAAAACGCATCTCCTCGCTCAGCTTGCACTCTGGCCGCCAGTCTGGAGGCGGCACGACACGGCACATGCCAGCCGCCTCGGCCTGCTCCCTCACTGCATCCAAGTACACCAGGGGGTCCTGGAACTCCCGTGGTGCTGGCCGGAAGATAGGGGATTCACCCAGTGCCGCCCAGCCCTCTGGCCTGCTCCGCTGGCGCTCCCACTCCTTCTCCTCCTCCCGTTCTTTCTGGCGTGCCATCTCTTTCTCACGCTCCCACTCTTTGTCACGGTCGGCGGGCCGACAAGCTGCTGGTTTGAGCTGTCCGGGGTTGTTGGTGGAGGTGAGTGGGGAGGAGGTGGTGGAGGAGGACACAGAGGTTTGTTGGGGGTCTGAGGTAGTGCTGGCACGACTGGGGTTCTGTGGGTTATTCTGGCCTGATGAGGGGGAGGAAGAAGAGGAGCTCCGACCGTGAGACCTGCTCTGCTGCTGCTGTGCTTGTCGAATCAACATCAGCTTGCCGGCCGATGCCCGCTTGGGTCGCTGGTTCACCGGCTCTGCATTGGCTGCTGGTGTAGAAGGAGGCGGGGTTTGTTTAGGTGAGGGAGTAGGAGGTGGAAGTGGGGTAACAGGTGGCGTTTGTTTAGGAGAAGAGGGTGCGGCTGATTCATGTCCATTAGAAACTGGAGTGGTGGAGGTGGTGGTTTGTGTGGCAGCTTTCTCTTGATTGGCTGCCTTCTTGCTGCTGCTGCGCGTCTCCAGAGGTGCGGGTTGAAGCTTGGCCTTCTTGGCCTCAGTGCCATTGTTTTTGGCTTTCTGTTCAATAATTCCCGTCCCCACAGAATTGAGGACCACCTCCAGGCGCCGCTTGGAGTTACGCAGTCCCTCTCGACCTGAGCACTCCCCCTGCTGGCACTGTCTCTGCCCGTCCTCCTTGCCCAGGGTGTTGTGCCGCTGCCCATTTAGCCTGCCGTTGAGGCGAGCGCCGGCAGCCACATTGTGCAGCCCATTGGATAGTAGCACCTGTTTGCGGGTTTTTGCATTGCTGTGGTGGGCTGGTGCCGCTGCTTTTCCTGAGTTGGCCAGCCCATTGCTGGCTGCTGGCTGGCTGTGCTGATTGTGATTGTTCGCTGACGATGGTGCCGAGGCGGCGCTGTTGTGTTTGTTGCTGCTGCTGAGTTTGGTTTTCTTGCCCAGTTCTTTCTGTTTGGCTTTGGTGTAGGTGACGTGGCCCTTGGACACGGTGGCTGTGTACTTCTTCACAGTTTTGGACGGCAGTCGGAAGTCGCGGCTCTTTTTGGCACCACTGACAGCTTGTGCCGAGCCCGACCGCGTCAGCCCATTCACTTTAGAGACCTGAGATCAACAACAAAAAATGGGAGAGAGAGATAGAACACATTAGATGAATTGGACAAAGAATGTTATCAGAATACTGTCGATCAATCATGAATATGATGTGATCGGTAAATGTATTGGAAAACAGGAAACTTTGCTGGACGTGGAAAGAAAGAATCAAGCTTGATCGGATCTCTGAATGGAGAACACACATGAGCATGTTCAAAAATACTATTGCATCAAAGATAGCAACATACTTCCCAAACTGTACCCACACATAGATCCAATTCTATAATCAGAAAGCACGACAAGACACATGCAGGGGCGTGGGCGCACCCACACTCCTCAATGAAGAGGCCAAACATTCAGATGCTAGCTCTGCAGTGAAACATTTGGCTGGTTGGACCAAAAGCTATTTGTGGAAGCCTACTCTATTCATTAGAGAACCGATCAACTGTCTTGATTACTATACTTTCACATGCATAACACTTCTGTAAACTGCAGCTCAAACTGCTGTCAACACAAAGGCTGAGATTTAGAAAAGGATATGTGCAAAGCAAAACCAAAACCACTACATCCCGAGATAAACAACAGTTTAGAATGAGAAGAAAAAAAGAGATGACATGAGAGGGAAAGCAGGGACGGCTCCATGGTTTCTGCTGACAGATGGCTGGACAGTATGAGGTAGGAGGTGGGGTCACTGGGATGGAATAAAAACCCATCCGGGCACATAAAAACAGCCTTTCTTTTGCTATGGGTTTCCTTAAATGCTATAATTCAATTTTGGTGCTATGAATAAAGCTCCTGCATGTGTGTGAGAGAGATAGAGAAGTGTGTATGTGCATATGAATGTGTGTGATGTCTTTGAGGCCCCCAGCTGAAGATCAGAGGTTTTGGTACAGTGGTGTCTGGTTCCATAGCCGGCTCGCTGGCTACAGCTGTGGGAAAAAACACGGTCACCCTCTCCCTCAGTGCAGAGAGCTTTACAGCTGGCTCTGCACATGTACAAATCTATTATGTACAAATTAAATTGTGCACAGGACCCTGTCTAGCTTTCTCTGTCTCTCACTCTCTCTCTCTTTCTCTGTATCTCCTTTCTTCAACTTATTCCTCCAGTACGCATTTCTAAGAATATCCTTTTTCTCTCCTCCTCTCCTTCTACATCTCTATATTGTTTTCATGGCCCACTTTCAGCGCTGCCAAGAGTTTCTCATTCCCTTTTCCTTCTCCCTGTCTCCCTCCTCTCTGATTAGTCTCTGTGTGTGTGTTTGTGTGTGTGTCTGAGAGAGTATGAAAGAGATGTCTACAGTGTTAAGAGATCTTGTAAAGTTAAAGATCAGTATTTGGCTGCCAATGTCTGTAGTTGTATTAACATAAATTGTCTACCTCATCCTGTTGATTTTTTGATACGATTAAGGTCTGTACAAAACACCTTATGTTTTTTTTAGGAAAAATCACATTAATCAGCCAGCAGCCGGCACTCCTGTCTTAAAGAAGCTCTGGTGGATTTAGTTTTAAAGCTAGGGTGATAATACAGGGGTCCCTTGACCTCTGACCCCATTTCAGAATGAAAATGTGTTCTGTGGATACCCATTAGTCTCACCTTTACAGACACGCCCACTTAATGCTTGTCCCGTGCATTTTTTCTATTGTTTTTTTTATTCTTATCTAGACAATAAAGAAGGAATTGCTTCACCTTGTCAAAATGGACTCCATAACGGTTTTCAATGAAAAATAATGGAATTGAAAGCGTGATTGTAAAAGGAGATTAATCACGATTAACTATTCAAATTCTGCAATTAATCACGATTTTAAAAATTAATCATTTGACAGCCCTAAACCAAATACAAGTTTTTTTTATTCTGAAATATCCAAACAATGCATGCAAAGTAGGGGTAAGCACATCCTACATAAGCGATCATTGTCAAAAATTTATGAACATGTTCCGCTGCCATCCATCTACAGTATCTGTGTGTTTTGTCCAGACCAGCTGGAAGTGAACCACAGACGAAAGAAAGCAGGAGGGATGGGAGAGATGGAGTTATCAATCACAGTCGGGGCGCCACAGGAGGGAGGTGACAGCAGGCCCATTGACAGGTTTGCCTTTGAAGGGCTCTCGTGTCACACTTGTGTGTGTGTATGTGTGTGTGCGTGCATGCACATGTATTGTATTGTGTTCGTCTCAGGTGGCGGGGGGCCGACACAAAGACCAGGCCATTAAAAGATAAGGGGGGACTGAAACCTAACCCTGCCTCCGTCAATCATTCCCTTCCAACACACACACACACACACACACACACACACACACTCCTCCCCACAATGGAAAAACACAGGGTGACGAGGAGAAAGGGAGGAAAGAAAGGGTGTTGAGAAGGAGTGGGGAGAGGAAAGGGAGACTAAAAGAGGTGATAAAGAACATTTCTGTTTTTATGCAACACATATTTCCTGTCACATAATGAGTGTTCCTCACAAAACAGCTGAAAACTGTCAAAGATTTTATTTGAGAATGAATCACTCATCTGACATAATCTCAAAATTCAAACCATCTTATTTCTTGATTGCTTCAGCAGCCACATCAAGTTCCATGTTACTGTTACTTTTTGTTACGTTGAGGATGAAAGAGTAATGGCTAAAGCAGAAGTTATAGAGGTCACTATTATATTTGTCGAGCCACAGTTTGCTGACAAAGCGCTGAATCTGAGAGACACGCTGTCATGACCGCTTCCTGCCACAGGAGGGCTCAGAGGACCGGCTCTCTTCAGGGGAGCTCGGCAAGTCTCCATCGCTTTTCTCTCTTTAATTATTCGGTCTGGTGGCAAAGGAGGATGGCAAGAGAGTGACGATGGGGAAAGAATACGATGTAGAGTAAAGAGGCGGGAGCTAGTTTTGATACTTTGCAAAGAAAGGAAAAAGCAGAAAGAGAGAGGGAGTGGAAGAAAGAAAGAAAGAAAGAAAGAAAGAAAGAAAGAAAAAGAAAGGAAGGAAGAGAAAGACAGAAACAAAGAGGCCACTAGCAGAGAGAATTTCAAAAGCAATAGGCCTAGAAAAGGACAATGAGCAGAACAAGAGAGACAATGAAGCCAATGGGAAAAAATAGAACACAAACACGCACTCCCACACTCACACCCTCGCACACACATGCGCACGCACGCACGCACGCACGCACGCACGCACGCACGCACACACACACACACACACACACAGAGTTCTGTATCTGTGTAGCGGATTTCAGTCGCATGTGAGCGGGGAAGGGGAGGGGAGGGGGAGGTGGGTCTAGATGACATCATGTGTTGCTATAGCCCAGCTGAGGCCTGGCAGGAAGATTTTTAACAGACAACATCTGCAGGAGACGGCCCTGAGAAGAAGAGTGGGTGGGGGGTGGGAGAGAAAGAGAGAGAGAAAAAGACAGACAGCAAGAGAAGGCCAGCCACAGGATAGAAAGATAGGGGAAAGTTTAACCCTTGCAAAGCTCGGCTGACTGACAAAGGAGGGGAGACACATGCAGGAGAGGTTGGGCAAATGTTTAATCACAGCGTGATTTATAAGTCTTTGTCAGGAGGTCACAGAAGCTCCTTAAAGACATGAGTACACATCAGGGCAGCTAAGATATCACACGACAGCTTTGGCTTATTTTCCATCATGTTTCTTTTTTTTTAAAGATAATTTTTTGGGCTTTTGCCCATATTATTTAAGGGACAGAGAGGGGATGACTTGCAGCAAAGGGCCGCAGGTCAGTCAAACCTGTGGCCGCTGGCCTGATAGCTCACCTGGCAAAGTGGGCACATGGGGTGTCCTCCAGGTGAGCTACTGTGCACCCCCACAACATGTTTCTGGTCGAGATTGTAAAAGTGACAAACACGTGGCGAACCATCACCAGTGCAAACCTCCTCCTCACCGTGATAACCTCTCCCGATAGGAGAATGAAATAATGTAACAGCATAACTTTGGGTATATATAATGCACAGCTTGACAGCCTGCAACACATCCATCAAGTGCTACGGCAGTGCGATGACTATCAATGGGTTAAATCCTATGCTGAACTATAAATCAATTCCTATGCCGGAGTCACTTACTGTGCAACCGTCAGAACACCTCGACGGCGAGGCATAAATCTGGCTTAAGCCTTCTTTCCCCTCTGCTGTCTTATTAGGGAGCGATGCAGCCCTGGGCAGGTTGACTTTTAAGCAGCTAGAGAAAGGTCACTCCAGCCTGACACTAATAATACACACAATGCAAAACCCCATTTTTTTAAAAATAAATTAACAAGAGATCCAGTTTGTAAAAGAGGCTTTCTACAAAAAGACAGCAAAAAAAAATAAATAATGTAATCTTTAACAAACATTTAACCCTTTGAAACCTGAGCAAACTGGCTTGTTTTTTTTTTCAAAAACATGAAAAGAAGGCAATGAGCAATTTCACATGAAATGACCCAAAAATGAGCTAAAAGTTACAAGAAAATTGTTGTAATTAACCTTACTTTAAATAAATAATTGTAAGAAGTGTTTCTTACAATTTTTCCTCTCTCTTTCTCTTTTTTTAGCTGAGGTTTTAGCTACCATCATTTACTTGTCAACTTTCACAAATTTTATGAAACTGCCGAAAATTTTACACCAAGTTGATACACCAAGTTACCGATTTCAGGCATCTGAATGCAGCGCAAGAATACTGACGTCAACCCAGGTTTCAAAAGTAAATTCATATCTGTTTGTTTATCCATTTCCTTACATGTTGAATTATGAGGGGAAGTTAATTGAGGATGGTGGAGGACAAACTACTAAACAAGAAAGTGCAGGGTCCTTTTCAAATGATGCCGAGTCGGCTAAATGCTCCGGCCCTACAAACCCCACCTGCACTCGCCGCTGCATGCAGCTGCTTTGCTGACATCCCCGCTTTTGTTATTTAATTAAAATGGATAGAATCATATTGTTTTATAAAAAGGTCCTATTATGGGGCATGCATTTTGTTGATACGAGCCGCTATTAAATTAAGCAGAACTGAATCATGGTGAATTGAATTATGATAATGCCTTTACCCTTCGGTTTTACACACACAAACCCCGAGTTCGTTTTACGGCTACATAATCACTTAACCTTTTATATGGCTTAGCCTGTATTTTCGCAGTTGGTCGTGTGTAGAAATGTGTGCGAGTTTTGAGCACACGTGGTTAACACACATACAGTTCATGCTAATTGAAGGGAGAGTGAGAGGAGGGGGGGGAGAAGAAGCACTAATCCTTCCAAATGATTGGAGCCATGTTGTCAAGGGCGAGATCCGTCTGTCTGACACAGCAGCCGAGAGAGAGAGAGAGAGAGAGAGAGAGAGAGAGAGAGAGAGAGAGAGAGAGAGAGAGTGACGCATGAAGAGAAAATGAGTAAGAGAGAGATGGAGATATAGCGAGAGAAAGGTGGAATGAGAGCTCAGGAGTAAAAAAACAAAGCAGCTTGAGACGAGTCAAAAGAATCACGCAGGGTGCCAACAGTGAATTTAAAAAAGAAAGTAGAGGAAGAGTGATAGAACAAAGGCTGGTGAGTAAGTGGGGCTGAAGTTTGTCTTGGCAGGCACTTGCTCTCATTGAGATTCATTGTTGGTTTTACTGGACAACTCCAGCCACTTAAAAAACCTGAAGCACATGCCTGAGGCTGCATCAGACCAGTACAACAACAACAACAACAACAACACTGGATCGGAGGTTGCCATTCAACAGGAAGGAAAAGGCACGGGAGGAAATGGGAAAGAAGACAGAAAGGGAGCAGAAAATGAAAGCTGGCGCCTCTGTGGACACTTGCTCCTGACGAGCTAATGTGATCATACAAATGCCACTTTTCTTACTAAAGCCACCCCTGCACCCTTTTCCTCCATTTCCTCCTCTTCTTTCACTTTGTGGGGTTCCTTGAAACCTACTAAGTGCCACGGAGAGGGAGGCAGGCTTTCAAAGCCCCTAGCCAGCACTACTAAATATAGCTGCAGTCGCAGCAGGCCAAAACACAATCATTACTCTCCCAGACACAGTGGATGGAGAGGAGAGGAGGAGAGGAGAGGGGAGGGGAGGAGAGGAGAGGAGAGGAGAGGAGGGGAGAGGAGAGGAGAGGAGAGGAGAGGAGAGGAGAGGAGAGGAGAGGAGAGGAGAGGAGAGGAGAGGAGATGAAGAGGAGAGGAGAGGAGAGGCAATGGAGGAGGAGAGGAGATGGAGGAGAGGAGATAGAGGAAGACAGGAGAAAAGAGGAGAGGAGGAGAGAAGAGAAGTATAAGTCAGAGCATGGATGAGGTAAAGGAGGAAATCAGCAATAAAAAGAAAGTAGAGGAGGGAGGCAGCAAAGGCACAGGAGTAGTTAGGAGAAATCATTGAGGGGAAGATAAAAACAGGATGTGACAGATGGGTAAATGAAAATAAGAGTCAAGAGGATTGGAGGATTTCAAATGGGCATAATAGCCAAACAAGCATGCGGCACCTCGAGCCTGATACAGAATACTCAGTGGCATCTGCAGTCACAAAAAAGGTGCCATAGAAGTTTCCCGATAAGCAGTGGTGGACTGTAACTAAGTACATTCTCTGAAGTACTGTGCTTAAGTATGAATTTGAGCTTTATTTGAGTATTTTCTTTTCATGCTACTTTATACTTTACTCCACTACATTTCAGTGGGAAATATTGTACTTCTCACTTCACAATTATCTGAAATTTTCAGTTACTTGATAAAAATTTGAGTTTTTTGGATGTGTTTTTTAAAAATGGATTTTTCTGCTTTGGGTACTTCTAATTTTGATATGCACATTTTCCTGAATTGACTTACTTTTGCTTAGGTACCAATTTCAATGCAGGACTTGTACTTATATTTCCACAGGCTGGTATTAGTACTTTTACTTAAGTAAAGGATCTGAATACTTCTTCCACCACTGCCTAAAGGAGAATACTTTCCATGCCCTTGTATTTTCCGATCTCTTTTGGGGAGCTAATTAGATTCTTTTATCATTTTCCTCTCTACGTGATATTCAGCATGTTATGGCTTTGACATTCCAGTACTGGCTGCTCCTGCCCATGCAGTACCTGTTTGCGCAGCTCCTCAGCAGCTCTCCTCGGCGGCAGCCCGTTGGCTGAGCCTCGACCGCTGGCCAGGGCCTGCTGCTCCCTCATGTGCTCCCGCGCCTCCGCCCGCTCACTGCGCTCCCTCAGGAGGGGCGGAGGTGGAGGCGGCGGAGGTGGCAGTGGCGGGGCAGGCGTTTCCCTGCCGTGAGTTCCCGCCTTGGGCCTCGGACTCTCCCTGGTCCCTGCTTTACCGTGGCTGTTGAAAACTGGAAGGGGAGAAACAGAGGTATCAGATGTTCTGCTCTTATGATTCTTAATTGATGTGGGAGAGGAAGATCTCAAACACAATTAAGGAAAGATCTCTTATTAGCTTTAAGTGGCTATTCACATACTTGAAATTAGATTTGAAATTAGCTGGAACAGTTTAGAGAGAAAATTGCTGTGAAAATTGTTTTTCCATATACTATTTCTTAATAGAACTAACAACAAGACAGCAATATTGTTGTTGTTTCTTCTTGACCAGTGATCTGCTCCCAGTATATGAACTAGGCATGTCATAATACACTAAGATAATGGAGAAACCTTGAGGTTCTTTATACTTGTATAGTATTCGAAATCAGTCTTAAGAACACTTTTTTGAAGGTCAGTTTTCATGGCACACTTAAGCATACACATATAGTATGGAAATAAAAGAGGTGTATGAAAAGGACTCATTATTGGTTTTCTGTGGGTGTTTTTATGGGAACGTGGATTTTTCAGATCAATTTGACTAGTGTCTATGGTGTGCATGTTCCACATTTTGCAGTTAGTGTGTCCACCAGTATTGTACTTGTACTGGTCTGGTCTTGGTATTAACTCAATCTGAACCAGTCTTGCCTTTGTCTTAATACGCTCTGATCTTGATCATGACTTGGTTTTGGTTTAGGTTTTGACTATAGCATAGGTTCTTAGTTAAGGGCTCTATTAGTACCCCTTTTCCACCAATATGGAACCATTGAGCCCACCTAATTTGGAAGTGTTTAGAGCATTTAGACCAAAAGTTAATTGTCTGGACCCTGAAAACTTGGTTTCCATTATAAACCGAAATCACATCAGGTCTTCTTTAACCTGAGGTGTGAACCATGACAACGTGGCCATAATATTCTACGCATCATATTCTACAGGTTGGAAATAAGAGAATGGAAAAGGCAATAATGGGAATGTTAAGTGAAAAATCATCCAAGAAAAATTAATAGTATAATAGTATAATATACAACAGAACAAAAGTTTGCAGGTGATCAAAGCCATCTGCCATCTTGCTACTACTGTTGTGTACCATTGTGCATGGTGTAATGCCCTCTGTTGATGACACATCCTTGATTACAATGGCTCTGATTGAAACTGATAAAAAAGGGGGGTTTGTTCACTAGATAATTTCAAAGTTCCAAAAAGTCCTGAATGGAATCAACTCAACAACGAGAGCTAATTTGGCAGAAAACGGGCACAGCAGAGCTGTAGGGCTGCCCCTTAAAAGTCAGAGACTAAAATCATTAGTCGTAGACCCTCAGTCCACTGAGATTGCTTCAAGTTAAGCAGTCATTTTTTTCCTGTGCAGTGTACTTGTGGGGGTGTTTTGGTTTCGACATTTTGCTGCAAAGTGAGTGCTCTTGACTTTTATGCTACTCATAAGGGCAGTGGCACGGAGGAAGAGAGACTACACTGAAAGGTGAATTCACCAAAGCAAGGTGAATTTACAGCTCACAGAAAGTTAACAGGATACACTCTGGCTTTTGTTGATATCTAGTGTCTGCAAAAACTGTTGTTGCGCATTTGCAATCTGTTGTTAGCTCCATTGGCTTGTTAACTATATGACATGAATGCCGCTGTCACACTGATCATCCCGCTGAGCCTGTTCAAACTTTTGTATGCAATATGTATGAAAAGTAAAACGAATTGTCTGTTGTTCGTATTGAACAGCCAGATCTAATCCGACTGGTATAATTCTAAGTCGGGTACAACCTTAGAGAGCAGCAGCATGACAGACTCTGCAGTAAAGCTTTGCAAGATTCATTGTTGAGATGTAGGGATCTATACAGTATATATGTATACATTTTTTAATATTTTTTTTTAAAGTTTTGCAACCTAGTTCCTAATTCCTAATGTGCACAAGGAAAAAGTAAATAAATAAAACAGAAAATAACACCATGAAGAAAGCAGGACGCTGTGGAAAGTTCCTATCAGGTAGCAAGGCTTAAATACCCTCGGACATATACTATGTTTTTTCAGGCTACCGTCTACTTATGCCAATGCCAATATGTGGACATAAGTCTCAATACCCCCCTGTAGTGCAGAATGGCATATAAAACCCTGGCACCAAACCACAACGACCAAGTGGAAAAGCCCACGCAAACATTGGAGCGACAGGGTTTTGGCTAACATATAGCCCCCAATCAGTAAACTATGCATGATTTAAGGTGTGCATGAAAACGTCTTTATACTACATGTCAATGAACCTGTTCAAAATGGACGCAGGCTGCATCAGCCCCCCGGGATGATGCTAAACGAGTCGAACGGGAGCGAGGCAATTAACATACACATTGAATAGCTCTCTCTTCAGCTTTTATGGGGCTCAATTTAAAGTTTCACGGCGTCTTAATATCAACAGGCAACAGGCTGTGTGGAAAGAATGACAGGAGGCCACGGCACAAACACATAGCGCATTTACAGCACACAGGCAAAGCACAACATATACAGTATGCTCCCCAAAGCAAGGCCTGTGCTGTTAGACGATACACATGTGCATTTTTGAGCATCAGTGCATGTTTCTGTCTGCAGAAGTGTGTGTGAGCTCCACTGTGTGTGTGTATGTGTGTGTGTGTGTGTGTGTGTATCCACTCATAACCACAAGTGAGCGTCTGCGAGTCTCTCGGGCCCCCGGCTCAATGAAAAATGAGAGAAATCCTGACATTTTGAGAAGTGAGCTAAGCAAGAAACTGAGCCCAATAAAAGCTGTTTAATTTAGCTATGTCAACATGGCACATGGCCGAGTGGGAGAGAGAAGCGGAGAGACGGAGCGCTGATGAATGGCCTACAATGTAGGGCCTTTCCTGTCTCTCTTTACCTCCCAGAATAAAATGTTTCGCTCTCCTCCACTAATTCTATTTCTCCTTTTTCTCAACTGCTCACCCCCTCCTTTTCCCCCCACCTCCCCAAGAGCCCATATAACCCTGCTCCGGCTGGAGAGTGGCCCAAGCTGCATATTAAAGTGTCACGTTTGACACCACTCTTAAAACCGCAAAATGGACTAAGGTGTGTGTGTGTGTTTGTCTCTCTTTGTGTGCATACCCAACAGAAACACTGTCTCAACAGTGTGTGTGTGTGCACCTACGCATGTCTGTTTCAGTGTCCTTAACCCCCTCATCTCTATTGTCCCCTACAAAGTATATCTGCCTATTTCCTTCTTATCTATTTATTCAGCATATCACAGTGAAGGCGCCGAGCTGCTTTGCAAACAGTGTTGGTATACGAGATAAGAAAGGAGACTAAGCTGTCCTCATGCACACAACAAGCCTGGATTTGTTCAAACAGGTTTCAATATCCAACTGTTCGTGCTCCTTATACAGATATGTGCATATGAACAGTTTATGTTTCAAGCTGCAGCTACAGATGTTCACAAAAGAATGAGAGCGCGTATCTGTGTGTGTTTTTGGGGGGTAGACGCCGTCAGTGAAGTATACAAAGGCAATGCATGGTTCTCCAAGAGTTCAGTTCAAGCAAATCTATGGACCTCTCTCCCTTTTTCTCTCTTAATCCCACCAGTCTCCCCCCTGTCTCTCTCCTCCACATTCCACTCAAGAGGATGACAGAGAAAAGAGCTGAGCAAAGCGTTCACCTTTTGAACCTTTCTGGCGGCGATTCTACAGAATAAGGAGGGAGGGAGGGAGGGAGTCAGGGAGGGCCAAAAAGGAGGAACCATGAGATCTAGCCATTGTTTTGTGGGGGAATGCCTGGCCGGAAGGACTGTATGTCTCCGAAGTCTGCCAGGGAGGGAGGGCCTCCAGGTTAAAATCGTTTTTCTATTGCTCTGTAAAACAAAACTCTTGGAGCAATATTTTGGATTCTATGAAATGAGTGCATGATTTACCTCATACACTGCAAAAAATATCAATTTTGTTGAAGTTAATTTATAATTGTGCCCTAAAAATTCAGATTTCTTAATTTAAGCAAAAATACTGCCTGGTGGTTGTAGGCATCTGTGAAGCATGTAATTTGCATTTACAGTTTACATCTATGCCTGTCCAGACTCATATGTAGCCATCGCAGAGGACAATGCTTCAAATATAACTGCAAGGAAGCTACATCTAAAACATGGATGCTTCACACACATCTACAACCCTGCAGCAAAAAATATCTATGTAATCAGCACAGTTTCAAGGTGGACTTAGCCACCTTCTATTTCTGAGTTATGACATTGAGCAATGGCCAGAAAAGTGCTTTAGCTGATCTTTATGATGTTAGTTTGACCTTTAACCTTTCGGATATAAAATGTCATCAATTCATCATTTTATCCCATTAGACATTTGAGTAAAATTTTTGTCTTGATTAGTGTATGAATTCTTGAGTTATGTCCAACATGTCACTGATGGTCACAGTGACCATGATATTTAACCTTTGACCACCAAATTCTATTCTGCTCATTCTTAAGTCCAAGTGGACCTCTCTGCCAATTATGAGGAAACTCCCTCAAGGCCTTCTTGAGATATTGTATTCGAGGGAATATGACAGGGTCACAAAGACCTTGAGCTTTGACTACCAAATTCTCATCTAGTCATCCTTGACTCAAAGTGGACATCTGTGCCAAATTTGCAAAAAACTACCTAAAGGTGTTCTCGAGATATTGCATTCACAAGAATGAGACAGCTGCAAGGTCACAGTGTCCTTGACCTCTGACAACTAAATTCTAATCAGTTATTTATGGAGTTTAAGTGAACTTTTTAGCCAAATCGGAAAAAAAAATCCCTCAAGCTGTTTTTATCACAAGTATGAAACAGACAAGGTCACGCTGACAATTACTCTAAAATCTAATCAGTTCATTGTTGAGTCCAAGTGGACATTTGTGCCGCTAAAAGCTTTCTTGAGATATCACAAAAATGGAATGGACAGACAGACAGACAACCCAAAATCATAATCTCTCCGGCCTCGGCTATTGGCAGTGCCACGGCATCATTGCTTGATAAGATGCCGTGCACTTGTTTTTACAGTCATCAGTGTTGGGTTTGGGAGTTTGTTTTCATGGGCTCAGATGCATGCATGCAATTTCTTAAATGTTTTGCATGTGTACGTGCCCCAAGGGGTGTATGTATGCTGTCACTACATCGTGTGTGAGTGTGTGTGTGTGTTCGTGTGTGTGTGTGTGTGTGTGTGTGCATGTGACGAGGGCCCCGGCCAGCTGTTGCAGTGCGTGCATAAACACCTTGTTAGGGCTTAGCAAGCTAAGTGTTAATTGGGGTGGAAAGAGTTGATGTGCTGCTCTGCTATCCCATGTGACTTAGCCTCGTCTCTGCAGTGGAAAACAAGAATGCAAACTTAGGAAATTACTCACGTTCACACATGGAGACAAGCACTACTACTCTTCTGTCCCATGACTCATTCCATGCTCCTGTTTGGCCCGACTCATTCTCTTCCTCTATTGCATTTCTCCATCTTTCACTCTCTCTGATCTACCCTTCGAAATGGATCTTTCCATTCTCCTCTAGTTATTCTGCTGCTGCATCATCCTTCACTCCCCTTCTTTTTAATTTCCCCTCACCTCCCTCTTCATCCATCTCTCTCCCTCAGAGTACCTTATCTTTTCTTCCTCTTCCCTCACAATCACCACACTCCTGCACCTCTTCTGTTTGATTTCACCATGTTAACTCCTCATTCTCCTCGGATGATCAAAAGATATTCTCTCCCGTGAAACTGCTCCTCTGTATGACTGCTGTCCCTATCAAGCTCTTGGAATCTGTAGGTCGGTGCTACTCCAAGCTTTAGTCCTGTCCTTACCATGCCCGTTGAGCGGCTGCCTGGCGGGGAGCTTGCCCTTGCGGGGTGTCGAGTGGCAGGAAGAGGAGGCTGAGGCTTGGCTGTTGCTTCCCCCGCCGTGAGAGTGGATCCCGCCTCCGTTCTTCACCTCCTCCTCCTCCTCCTCGTCATCCTCCTCCAGGTCCTCCTCCTCCTGGGAGCTTCCGAAGTAGGCCATGTTGCTGGGCAGGGCCGATGAACCTGAGTGCAGCGAGGTGGAGGAAAGGAGGAGAGAGGGAGGCAGAGGGGGAGATGAATAATAAAGAAGAAGGTTGGGGGAGAGAAAAAATACACATTACAATGTGAATTAAGTAAAAGGCACTGCAACTTCACTGTAATTCTGTACTTCTAACGTAACACCTTTCTTACGGGAAAAAAAGTAATTCCTTTTTTATTTGAATCTCTGACAATGCAGATGAATCAACATCAATATGTGAGTGGTGAAATATTAATGTAAAAATAGAAGGTGCTCAAGCGTTTGTGAATAATGGTGAATGTGCTGCTGTTTTTTTCATCTCTTATTATCCCAGCTGGTGGCCTATTGATGCTTTGTAAACTGCTCTGCACATAGCCACTCCATTGTTGCATTTGCACACACACTAAAAACACACAAACATAATCAAGGACATGCACAGCACAGTGTTGAAATGATTTGCAAAGCGACGACAGTTTTACTTTAACACGATTTATACTGTGTCTGAATTGTCTTCCTTAAATTGGACGTCTTTGGATTTAGCATTTATCTGCTGACCTTCGTTTTTGGAGTTTTGGAGTCCTGTAAATGTCACTGCAAGATATTAGCAGCAATGCTGGTGCTTCTAGCAATATGAGTTACATTACTTACAAGGAAAGGGAGGGGATGACTTGCAACATATTCTGATGGCTTGAGTTAAAGCCAGAGCACTGGGAGTATGAACCCGGCCGTCTTTCCACAGAGACTCTCCATGTTGACAGCTTTATTGAGACATATATACTGTACATGTGCTCAAATATCTAACTCTGTAAAAGAGTTACTTTAGAAAACCAAAGAGTCACTGCTGAGCTAATCCCAAATCTGCCGCTTTCACTCTCCCAGACAGGATTACTGTCAATCTCTTCCCCCTATTGGAGAAGAAAGCCGATGTTCTCTCGCTTTCCCTTTTCTGTCGCACTCAATCACTTTCATTGTCATCTCGGAGAAATCTAGCTCAATAAGTACTGGAAGGAGGTAAATGGTGTTTGGCAGTGGATAGCCTATAATGTTACCTCAGTTAGCCGAATGTAGACACACACCCTCATAAAAGGTCATAAAGCCCAAAGCTATGTTATTAAATCTCATAATGTTGCACTCGTAAATCAGCGTGCAAACAGCTGGTCCGGTCATACAGATGCAGGAATAAAAATCTCAAGCAGGCTTGTAGAGTGTTGCAGCAGTGACTGGCACTGTATGTTTGGAGAGAATATAAATATTTATAGAAAAGTTGTAAATCACTTAGAGTTTATTTTTTCATTGCGCTGCATCATGCCTCAGTATGTTTCCAGAAACATCATAAAAATCTTTTCAGGAATATGTCGATCTTTGCCACGAATAAAAAAAACAGACCAGGAGAACAATTCATTTTTGTTTGTGTGGAAAGCTTCTAAATTAACTTTTACCTGAGGAGCTACTGCTGCAAGGCCAGTGTGAAGGACACACGAGATTTCTGCAACCTGAACTTTTCCCTTTTAAGGGTACCAGTCAAATTATGGCAGTACTACCGGGTACCCTTTTACATTAAATCAATCTGTGCCAAATTCTGTTACCTAAGAGCACACCTGGGTGAAAAAGCAAGGTTTAGACAGGAGGCAGAGACACTGCAAAGCGCCCAAAAGCAATTTTGCATTTCCTAAGATGGCAAAGAGTAAGGCAGAGGAAGGCAAGTCCTGCCTTCAGGATCCGAGGAAACCCAAATTTGCAGCCAGGAAGCCACCCGTGGAACTCTGTGGCTGACGTCCTGGCTTAGGGGTGCTTTGCAGTAGAGACAACAGTGAGAAAGGAGGAAGAAGTGGTGTAGGCCAGCAATGGAATGAGCCGAACCTATCGCTGCAGTGCCAGTTTTAGTCCATCTGGTATGCATTCCTTTCTACTTTATGTTTAAAACAACCTTGTATCATGCACTGAGACACACACACACACACACACACACACACACACACACACACACACACACACACACACACACACACACACACACACACACACACACACACACACACACACACACACACACACACACACACAAGCAAGCAGACAGAGTGGCCTAGCTGTAAGTGTGATTATAAAAGAGCCGAGGAGGAGAATCACTTGTTTTTGTTCAAAATGTTTTTTGTTTTTTATTAGCCTATAGAAGGAAAGTACAGAAAGGTACCCTTGGATACCACTACCAAATACAAACTACTGGCACTGGGGCAGGTTCAACTGTGAAAGGTACCCAATACATTTCCTGTATACATAAAGTCTGGGCAAAAAGCAACACAGCTGATTCCTTAATGTTAGTCTTTTACTGCTGAAAATAAATGAAGGAAGCAGACTCTTCCTCAATAACAGAAGCAAGTCTATATGTGTGTGTGTGTGTGTGTGTGTGTGTGTGTGTGTGTGTTACTAGAAAGGGCAGGCACAGTTGGAAAAATTTAGTAAAATCATTTTTAATTTGCACAATTAAATCTTTGTAATGTCATGCCTGCATGTTTTTGTTTGTTGTTATAGTTGACTGGACTGTGTTATTATGCAACATCCCCACAGTTTTGATTAAATCTGCCCGTTTATGAGCAAGAAACGATGGATTTTATGAATCCTTTATAGATCGATAGCATAGCATCAGCAACCACTGTGGTTTTTATTACCCTCTTTAAGGGGCCATCGTGTTTAAAGGGCATTAATGGGAGGCTATGCCCGATTATACGTCAATTAAAATAATGTTAAGCCTCTGAAAAATAGGCTGAATTTAACTAGCCTGCATTAAGCTATACAGAGCACTTAAAATTACACAGTGAGTGAATTAAGAATTAGCCAAGCCAATTATTTAATCGCCGTTCTTGTTTTGGAGGGCGCTGAATACTTATCTTAGATTTTACACGTCCAATACCTTATTAAGCGGCTTAATGGAAATATAGAGATAACGCAAGTATGACACCAAAATAATTACATTTTCCAACAGACTTACAAGTGGGATACATCTTGTACAGATTAGAACATGATAGAAATTAGCTGCTAAACTTTGCTAGTACTCCACATGGTCTCTATTTGGACAGTAGACAGAAGAGAATAAATAAGTGCCTTTTGTAATCAGTTTGTGCACAATATGACACACACATTTACACAGGACAATGGAGCTTGGTTTGGAAACAAGTGTGTATGTGAGAAAACACTCAGTCCTTTAATGACACCCTGACTAAGCCTAGGCTTTCCTCATGACAAAGGAGAGGACACAGTTCAAGGCTTAACTGGTGCTGACCAGTACCATGCAGAGTGAGCACTGTTAAAGCATTCTCCTTTAACTAGCCCACATATGCGGAGTGAAATAAGAATAAAACTGATAACACTAAAATGAATTTTAAAAAACAATAAAAAGTAAGAGTCCTTAAGGGATTACTGGAGTGCTAAAGCTAGAAAACCCTTGTTCTTTCCCCACCAACAATCTGCTGTGAGTTAACTTTAACTGATGTTGATTTGACGGATAACTTTATGCTCTTGTGATGAGAACATAAAATAAAACGCATGTTGAAGTTATTATTTCAACGCTCTATTCTTTTCGAAAAAACAAGATTCATCTTTGAACATAGACTGAATTATTCTAAAGTGCACCAATGACTATTAGTGACCAGCCAGGGGACCTGCGGTTACCACATGTCGTATCGCATTTATTTTGCAAGCTGACTGTAAATTTCATACTCATATCAAAGCTTTTTCAGACACTAAAAAGTAGAGCCTGGTAATGATAAATCTGCTTGTTTCTTGGATCATGCTTTTCACTCAGCAGCTCTGCCAGTTTCTAATTATCTCCTCAGAGAGCTGGAGAGAAAAAGAAATTCTGTAGTAGCAGCAGATTCCCTGATC
The DNA here is from genome assembly GCF_026936395.1 of Plectropomus leopardus. Classification (NCBI taxonomy): domain Eukaryota; kingdom Metazoa; phylum Chordata; class Actinopteri; order Perciformes; family Serranidae; genus Plectropomus; species Plectropomus leopardus. The sequence continues at coordinate 10,506,605 of NC_142192.1, read as the reverse complement.
AGATAGAGTTTTACCTGCTCTCTTTAACTTGTAAAGGGGATCTGTAGGGCAGAAAGTAACTGTTCAACACCGGTGAAATATGGCTGTTATATAATCATTGTAACCCACGAGGTGACACCTGTTTCATTGCGGGCGGAGATAGATTCTCACACCGTGTCTGGTTAAAGAAGCCCTCAGAAGCTCTGTCCAGTGTGCCTTTATGTCGTGGTTTCTTGGCACACAGCAGCTGAAGTGGGATGCACAAAATTAGAAGTGGTTAATCCCGTGAAGCAGTGCCACTTTGTAGCAAAGTACAATCTTCTGGCTTTAAACCAGAGAATCAACCCTTGAAGAGTTCGGCGACCGCAGTGCACAGACACAAAAAGCCACACACATGCACTGAGACACACACACACACACACACACACACACACACACACACACACACACACACACACACACACACACACACACACACACACACACACACACACACACGAACAAACACACCACACGGACACCTCGTTTATCTTGGCGACAGAGCAAACGCTCCTCTCTTAGACCAAACAAACACACAGGGGCGACACACACACTGGCCCAATCAGCTTCTAATGACTTGCTTCATTAGCTAAATGGCTGTAATTTACTGCTCTGAACGGGGGTCAGAGGGCCAATGGCAAACAGACCACAGGGGCACTGGGGAGCAGGGATGGAGGGAGGAGTGTGTGCTTGTTTGGGGGTGCAGAGATGTGCAGAGAAAAATGTTTAAATATATTAGAGGGAGTGTGTGTGTGTACCTTAACAGAACTTCTGTACATCTAAGAACCAGTTTAACATGGAAAAATAACATTTTCAGATGTATGTTAAGTGTTGATATGAGCCCCTCTAACACATCCACTGCAAAACTGAAATTATCTAGACATTACTGGAGGAGCTGTATGTAAGAACACAACTGTCCAAATCACTTCGAGCAAACTTTATTCTTTAGAATCTGGATCCACATCAGGTTTGGTGTGCTGCTTTAAAATGCCTTTCCCAAGCAATTAAACCTCTTGGGGATATTGATTTTAATTTTTTTTAAAAACATGGGAAAAAGACAATGAGCGACTCTACAATAAATGTCTGTTAAAAATGTGTAAAAGGTGACAAGAAAATTACCGGAAAACTAGCTGTTGGGAGATTATTAGATATTATTACTTTTTAAAGGTCATATTCTTGTTTTTTAGGTTTGTTTCATTTTCTATCTTTTCTTTTGTTTTCTTTTTTCAGTAAATGTCCTTGTAACTTTTTGTTTTACAAATTTCTTGCTAATTTTCTTGCCATTTCTTGCTCAGTTGCTTAATTCTTTTTTCCCATATTATTGAAAGAAATCAAGCCAATCAGGTATCAAAGGGTTTAATAGACTTAATCCTGCTAGCTCTCTTGTGAAAAGTCTGTGTAACATCTGATTGAGCCTATGTAAGAACAGAGCAATTGTCCAGAGAATTCACAGTGAGCGAGTGAATGTATTGATGACGTTAATATCGTGAGACTTTGCAAAGCCAGAAGAAAAATAACAGCCGAGGGTAAAGAGGGAGGGTTCTTTGCATGAAGACTGTAATGAAAATGTCTACCTGGCGAGAAGATGAGATTGGGGTCCTTCTCTAAAGAAAGGATGACGCCGAAAGCGTCAAGTCCTGCCTCCTGTGCCACCCATCGCCCAAACACGTCTGACACACACAATCTCCTGTTGTGTGTTTCATGTGTGAAAGGGAAACTCATATAAAAAAGTTCATTTGAGAAAATAGCTATGGAGTAAAATCTAAAAACAAAAAAAAAAAAAGAGATAGAGCAGACTGTGAAATAAAAAAAAAGAATATAAGCGATGTAAAGAATATATTTTTTTTTTAATCTGCCAAAAGAATGGTAGAAGACAAGGACCAGACATCAGACACAAACAGATGTAACAATAGCACAACTGTATACTTTAATATATTCAAGATCCCCAAAAATAAGACTGTCTAGGATTCTGGAGAGAGGGAGAAAGGAGAGGACACAAAAAAAGGCAGACACACAGAGCCAGCCTGCCAAACGGATCTAGTGGTCCAACACTGACCGCTGGCATCCCGACTACGGGAGTGGCTGCAATACCAGAGACCCCGAATCCATCAGCTCCTAGAAGACACATGAATGCACACACACACGTGGTAAAAAAACACAACTCAGTCCATCCAGACCTCAAACAGGGCTCCAGCCCAATCCCCCAATTACACCATCTTTTCATCCACCTCATTCCGACCGCAGACAAATCATAATTAGGTCTGAAAGAATCTATTAGGATTGTCGTTTTTAACGGGGCTCTTGGGTGGGGGGGGGCATAATTACAAACCCTCCATTCTCTGGCTACCCTTCTTTTGTCCCCTTAACTGGAACTGAAACAATGAGGACAATTTAAATAGTCAATCAGGAGGGTTTAGCTACCATGGGGACATGTGGACGTGCTGACTTAGAACAAAGTGTACGAGTGTGTGCACAGGAAGAGTGAGGGGTGTTTTTTAAGGGAAGGTCAGAAAGGGAGACAAATGTGGGTTCTCTGGCGTGGAGAGGAAAAGTTATCTCCTGCAGCCGAGCTCTGCCAAAACTGTTCATCAGTCACTGGGGGAGAAACACAGAGAGAGAGACTGAGAGAGGATTAGGGATTACATCTCCAATTGACATTCCTTAATGTCAGCAAAACCATTAACCCCACAAACAGTGGCTCTGCTCTTAGAGGAGAACGCAGAGTCAGTCGGTGTTGCTACCAGCTGCACAGCATCATGAGTGACAAGAAAGTCACAACTCTTCTCATACAGTTTCCAGGCTTTAATCAAATAGCAATCACACATTAGAGAGCAAGAAAAGTACCTTATCCCTAAGGGAAATTCGGTTGTCACAACAGCAATGCACTTGAGAGACATGAGTAGCTGTCGGACTCGAAATCTTACTCCCAGGGGTGGGAATGTGCTTCTAGTTAAGCGAGATTCTCAGACAACAAAAATACCATCAAACAAAATCAAATCTAACAATCCAGCTATAGAGATAGAGGTCCCAAGCACAGTTCCCAGGATTGGCAGTCTTTTCTTAAAAAAGAAAAAACAGATGTGCAAAGTCCACATTTGTCTCATATGCGTAATCACATACTGGGAATCTGAGGTCTTTGGTTCACTGGGTCAGGGCTGGGGGGTTATGTAAGCAGAGCAGAGAAGCTGGACTCGCTGAACCTGAGAGAGAGGCACCATGACAGGACTGGCAGGCACGGAAGAAGGCCCAGAGGGCAAAGAGGTAAACACGGCAGTTGTGCACATATACACAGGCACGCACATATACACGCAAAGAAAAATCACACTCCTGGAAATGAGTCTTGCGTAAGAGACTCATTTCCAGGAGTGTGTGTGCAGACAGTTATTCATTTACTCCCTTATCTATTCTTATCTCATCTGTGTCAATGTGTATACTGTGCTTGTGTAGGAGTGTGTGCATTTGTGTGCCGCAATGAGAGCAAACCTCAGTAAATAACCCCTCTCCAAAATGCACAAAACAAACAATGGCTGATATTTATTTTTGAATATTTTAAAGATGCTCAAAAATGTGAAGGTCGGAGAGAAACCAACAACACTAAGAATTTGTGCAGTTTACATGCATGACAACGATCATACCAGAGAGATTTTGCGATTCACTTCAGGTGAGACACCCCTGATGAAAACATTTTTCATACACTGGTCAATTTTTAAGATTTTAAGGGTTCAGATTCCTGTTTTGGAAATCTATGCAAATCTTACATAATTAATTACATATTAACATATTAATGATAATTACTTTCATAAATGATTACATAATGCCTAATTTAAACATACGATTTCAGAAAACGTGTAAAACAAAAAATGTAAGTAATCAACTGGAGAAGTTTCATTGTGATATTTAGTTAACATTTTAACCCAAGCATATTTGTTTTGTCTAAAAATGTACGGAATTTAAAAAAACATTTTTAAAAGGCTATTTTCTTAAAATCAGTATTTTCTTCTACTCTGAGCCAAAAACCTCAACTTCATTAGCACTTACAAACATTGAACTTTCCAGTTTTATTCCGATCTATATTCTCATCAGTCAGTTTTTACTGACACGTTTGTTCATATATAATTCATAGCCTTATTAAATTACATTTTATTCCAAAAAACATGACTTTTTTTTTAGCTCTTGGCAGTATTTTTACTGAGATAAAAAATAAAAAAGTCTAAATATCTAAAATTCCCTTGGTAGAAATCTTTGACTCAATAATGTTAATAAAATGGAACAAGAATTTGAACTTGGTTCAGATTTTTGTTTTGGAAACGTATGTAAAATAGTGCATATTCAATTAGATAATACGTCATTTGCATATACCAACATGTAATTTTAGAAAATTTTGATACAAAAAATAATTGTCTTGCTGTAAGTCATAATTTGGGGAAGTTTTATAGTGGTATCTATTAGTTAGAAATTCTACTATATTCACCCGGGGTGTCTACTCTTAAATAGTTTCTCAGTTTGGAATGAAACCATTGGATAACTTGGAAAACTGGAGTGAGCCAACACATATTCTGCTCCTCTCAGTGCTGCCCCCACCCTGCCAACAGTGGCACCACACTCTGTGGGTAACCAGAGGCAGACAGGGCCAGAGGCAGACTGTCTGGCTACCACCCAAATGGCTTTCTCCATGGATATAAACAGCGCAACTACAGGCCTGGACCACACATAAACACCATTCTGAGAACACAGGCGAGGACCGAGAACTCAGCTCGTGTGTGTGTTTGTAGGAGAAAGAGATGAGCGGTGAGATAAATACAGAATATAAGCCCTAGACAGTGTGGGTGGTGAGCATACATGTTGTGCATCGTTCCATACAGTAGACAGAAATCTTGTTTTTCACTTCTCTGTCCGGTTACTCCCACGTTGCATCAGAATTATTTCCTCGGATACAGCAACAACAACAACAACACCACCACCAACAGCAGCCAGCCTATTCATTAACGTGAGGGAGAAAAAAAAAATCCCAAAAGAATAAGATGTCGTCAATTACAAACTGTGATTGGTACAGGAGTAACATGGAGAAGGATGGAAAACTCAATCATGATTTCACAATTCAGAGTGACACAAGAGTTCAGCTTTCACAACATTTGTTTCTTTTTTGTTGTAGCTCACTTTACAGATTCAAATCCTTCATGTTTTAACTGCTTTTGTGCAGCTGTCAGAAAGAGTGATGGATAGAAGCCTTTGGGGTGGATACGTAATGTTTACTAGATAAGAAAAGCAAACACTGCAGTGTGTGTGTGGGGGTGAAGGAGTGTGTGTTTACACATTGTGAACGTTTGACCTGGGATGAATCCCAGAAATCACCAATGATAGGGTTTTTAGCCAAGGTGGGATCAAGTCATTGTTTCGTAAGGCACAAATAAGTCTCACGTCTCTGCACTGAAGTCCCAAATCCTGAACTTTGAGATTCAAGTCCCAAAAAAGTCATAATGTTACTTTAACAACTGAATAATAATATACCAAGTTATTACTAAAATTTGTATTTATTTGATTAGACAAGTTTGTTGGAAGTTGCTGCATCTCCATCTGTCATTTTTGACCTGCATGTTTTATATACCGCAATCCATTTTTTTGTTGACAACCTACACGTTTTGCACAAATAAAGCGTATTATTAACATTTTATCCAACTGGCGCTCAGCAACGTAATGTTAGTTCTTCATGGTTCTCTTCTGCAACTTTATTCGATGCTGCCGGATTGGTTCAAACAAAGTGAATACAAGAAATTACATAAGTGTTAATGTCAGTTGATTCGGGAAATGTAATGAGTCTTTGTTGATTTTGTCAAGTTGATTCCAAAACAAGTGTCATCACATAGGTGACCTTAGTCCAAACCTCTGTTTTTTAAGGTAGAAATGTTGCTAAATGCTTTGTTATAACTTCAAAAAAATTGCCAAAATTAAATTGAAAAGAAAGAGAATTAGGGAGATAATGGATTGCAGATTTCCATAATACAGCTAGAGATCCTGTCAGAGGCTTTTTGGTAGCAGACGTGAAGCAGCCTAGTGTGGTGGTCAGATCACCAGAGAGACATGTATCAGAATCTTAAAGGGGATTTGGGGTTTCAGACGATATCAAAGACTTGAGTTCCTTTGAAAAGATTAACCAGGCTAACACGGTCGTCTTGGAAGGCTGTGTCTCGTCATATACCCTGGATGCTGCATGCCTGCATACACAATAATGTGTGCACACAAACACACACGCACACGTACACACACACGTGTGTGCGCGCACACACACACACACACACACACACACACACACACACGCACACAAGCTGTGGCAGGGCAAACAGGAGATAAGCAGAATAGGCAACATCAGTGGTGACCGAGCATGGATTTGCACTCAAACACACACACTCGCTGACACACAACCTCAAGGGCTCTGCTGACATTCTCCCATGTCCTTCTCTTGGTAAGGGTCCCTGTATATGGGTCATATGAGAGGCCAAGGGGAAAAACAGAGCAGAAGAATCCCGCATAGGAAAATGTCATCCTTGCAGCATGGATAGCAGACACACATGCATTCATACACACTCATACACACACACACACACACACACACACACACACACACACACACACACACACACACACACAGCTAAAGTGGATCTATAAATACAGCAGTAAAGCAGGGAGCGGCAGAGTGGAAAAAGCCCAGTGGAAAACCATTCAATCGTTAGCTTAGCAGCCTAGCTCTAAAATTAGCATTAGTAGCGCAGTCGAGTATAGCAGACCTTGCACACACGCTCGCACACACACACACACACACACACACACACACACACACACACACACACACACACATGCACGCACACACACACACTTGCACACAGACTCGAATTCAGCTTGCAAAGCACCATTCCTAACCTTAATTATAAAGAGAGAAAGCAGCAAAACTGAGTCAGGACAAGCCACCTACACCTCATTAGTCTACCGCTCCACATGTACGGGTGGGGTTGGTTTAACACCCAGAGCTCAGAATAATTTCAACTTCAAAGTATATTGGACATTATATCATTAGCGTATGTAACATCCCGGCCTATATACACAAATCAAAGCCCCTCTCACCAAAGGCTTCAGTCAGTTTTAGCAACCTCCAATTATGTGTTCCTTGAATGAGCCCTGTAAGGTTAAAATGACATTCCATAATGGGAGTATTCTCGTCAGAATAGCGACGTATAGCCGTCACGTCCCAACAGATTTGAATCTAAATTTGCCTCTCCTGAGTCTTTAGCCTACTTTGTAAGATGGGCAGAGGTTAATAATGATAATGGTAAATTAATCGGAAGCGAGGGGGGTTTTGTCTTCCAAATGAGTTAATTCTGGTTGCGAGGACATTTTTGAGGAAAAAAAAGGTGAGTGGGATGTTCGACAAAGGGGGAAATTAAGATAGCAAAAGAGGAGTCACGGCCAAGGTTGTTTGACAAAATGGTCCCAAACTTTTTATTGTCTGGGCCCTTGAAGGTGTCACTCCCTCTCTTTGTGTTCTATAAGAAAAAGTATGATTTAAGATGGCCCCGAATGGGAGGTAACTCCTTTGATTTATTGTGTGGAAGGGTGATTGTACTTCTGCCTATAGGGTGCTGCAGAGATTAACCCAAGCTATCGAGATGTTTGTGTTTTATTCTCCAACATGAAATGTGTCAGTCAATAACCCCATTTTGAAGCCTAAACATGTCTCAAAGGTCTAGTGTGTAAGATTTAGTGGCAGCTGTTGTTGTGACATTGTAACCAACTGAAACTTGTGCCATGTGCCAAACATGTAGTAAAACTACAGTGACCGATGTGAAAATGCCAAAGGCCCCATTTAGGGTAAGTGTTTGGTCTGTAAGACGGTGGGCTACTGTAAATAAACCATAGCAGAGTCCGCTCAGTACAAAGATATAAACGGCTCATTCTAAGGAAACAAAAACAAAACCATTCTTAATTTCTGCTGATTATACGCTCATAAAAACATAGTTATGAATATTATACTGTTTATCTGACTATCCAAAAGTCTACACACTGGACCTTTTAAAAGAGGTGGTTGCTAACAAGTGGTTAAATGAAATTGCAGAGGTTGTCTCTACAGCCACTCTGTCATGATATTGAGGTCATGTGACCATGGTGTAATTTGTTTATAGTATAATGTTGCCTTCTTCCAATTGCATTAATGTTTTAAAATCATAAAAGTGGTGATCATTTGTGAAGATTACCTTGCTGAAGATCTCATTTTCTGCAACAATTTTAAATCATTTTTGTCAGGGGAACCAGAATGACATTAATTTTCGGATCTGGCCTGTAAATAAATATCAACCCTGTTGCACTCAACTTATAGGACAGGTTGAAGAGAATGTTATTGTTCTTATTAACAACAGAGATGTTTAAGTACCATGTAAAATCTGCCCAGAGAGACACTAAAAATTAATATTTCTTTTATCCAAAATGTAGTTTTGGTAGATATTCCTATATAGAATTTTAGAATATATACAGGAGTTTACACAATTTACAGCAATATTTTCTCCACAGTGACCCAAGTTTGTGGTCATCCTGTGGATGTCATATCAATATTTAATTGTGATTTTTTTTCCCTCTCTCTTTCTACTGAGTTTTGTGCAAACTCCAATTCCTAAATTGCACTACAGAGACGTGTAACTTTTTACAGTGTCCTAGCAGATGTCAAGCCTTCTCTGTTTGCTGGCCTGCAGAGCACAGATCATAAGTAACATGAATCCTTCATTAACTCCAGAGGAAGAGAGAACAGGACCTGTTAGGTTACTGTGAGTGTCCAGGAGGGTCGTAATTAATATGAGTGCTGAACACAGGCAGTTTATAAGGGTGTGTGATAACATCACAGTGCCTGCATTTAACTCTAAAACTTTCCCCTGTTAAGACACGCAATAAACAATGCTACACACACACACACACACACACACACACACACACACACACACACACACACACACACACACACACACACACACACACACACACACACACACACACACACACGGCTCCAACTCTGCTGCTAATTACCCTGCTGTGGCTTTTACAGTTCATTTGACATCGAGGGTGCTACATAGTGTCGGTGAACCTGTGTAGTGTTTGTAGTGTTGGGTGTGTGACTGTGAGAGTACTATATGCGCGAACAGCTGCTGTGGTAGAGGCTGATAGGCAGGGTGTTAAAGAGACAGATAGTTGTTGAAAGGTAGGAGGGGGAGATGTGTAAGCTGATGAAATGCAGGATAATCTTAGCCTTGGGCAGTTATTTGTAGTAAGTGTGTGTGCTTATGTGTATGCAGGAGTAGGTGGAGGGTGATCAAAAACCTGACATAACAAAACCTACTACATGTGCTCTTGAATTGCTTGTGTACACATCTTTATGTGCATGTGCGTCTAAAATAAAGAGCAGAGTTGAGTGTTAAACCACAGTTCAGGTTTCCCTTCAGACCTTCATGTGAGATAATGCACATCAGTCTGATAATACCTGCACTGGACAGCACTTACTGTATGGCAGGTCTTAGTGTTTATAAGCTTGCTATTAGAAGCGTCCACAGTGCAGGCCTACTCAAAGACAGCCAAACAGTAGCAAAATGTTGTCAGGGGTAATACGTAGTTCTGTTTTCTATTAGGGACCTGTGTCCTGTACCCATATAAAACCCTCTCATAGCTGCAGCTTTCTTGTTCAACAACATCCCTGCGTGTCTACCGCTGTTTGTGGGTCTGCATGTAATTATGTCTCCATCTGCTCCATTCTGCTGCGTCTTACCTCTGAGGCAGAGGAAGGTGAGGAAGTCCTCCGTCTTGGGTTTGCGTCTGGACAGGTCCTGAATGGAAGAGGAGAGGGATGAAGAGGAGAGTGATGACAGGGATGTGGAGGGCACCGTGGCCAGGGCGGTGCTCAGGCTGCCTGGGTCGGCCACCTTGACAGGTGTAGTGCTGGGCGAGTTGGGCTGCGACTGGGCAAACTTCCTCTGGGCCTGGAGTCGAGGTCTGCGAGGGAGGAAACAGAAAAAACAGAAATAGTAAATTACTTTCATGTTTTAATTTTATTTTTTTAACAGTTGAGCAAATCAGTGTATACTCCACAGTGGTGGGCTGCCACATTAAGGAGGCCACCATGGCTGCTTGAGATTATAGGATAATTATGACATTTCAGGGTTTCCTGCACATACATTTATTTGTGGCAGCCTGCCACCACTAAAACATCTGCCGCCACAAATAGACTTTCAATTTTCAGAGCTGGAAAGTTCATTAGGAGTGCTGATGATATATATATTAATGCCATTGCGTTACTCATTGCATCACAATCTGCACAGATGGAACAGCTTAAACTCAGATGCAGTGAAAGTGAAACTTACTCGTTCATTGAGTCTAAAAGTTTGCATTCACTCACTGCAAGGATACAAGCAGGATTTATTGTCACATGCAGCAAAGACTATAGTGAAACTGAATCACCCCAACACACCAACTGTGCTCATAAAAAAACAGTTTAAATCTTAATAAATGCACAATAAAAAAATAATTTAAAAAAAGCACCAATGAAAAATAAGGAAATAGCAGCTGCTCCTTTTATCCAACGATCTGATAAGCTCTGAATGGATCTACAGATCAATTATTCACCCTATGAGTCACAAAGTGCTGCTGGGGAAAAAAAGAACTCACAGAGAGCTCCACCTGCAGTGCATTCATGGACCCGCAGAAATCTCAGAATTTATGGAGGGAGACACAATGTTACAAAAGGACACACACACACACAGCTTTTATATTCACTTAATAATAAAGCACTACAAGACTAAACCAAAGATAAGCTTGCCTTTTAAGTACAGGTTTACAGGATGGCTGGCTTGCCCGTCCTGCATCTATTAGGAGCACTGGTTGTTCACATCCTCAGAGGTTAGTGCTACACTTCGGTAAGATGCAATAAAGACATGATGCAGTAGGGGCAGTGTGAGAAACATACTCACCACTGTCACACTGCATGTAAACTTAGGGGCCAAAAATACCATCTAAAATGGCATCACTGTTGCCTTTTCTGCCGTGACCTCAGAATTAACAATATAGTAACCTCCATGAGTATCACCATGTTTATGTTGTTTACATCATGCAAATTTGGTAGTTCAATATGATCTGAGATCTTTGGTGTTTCTTTTTGTGGAATCTCCCAATTATAAGTGTAGTAAAAATGCAACTATATGAACATTTCTGCTCAGGGCACAGCAAGTTGTCACTGCAATTGTGTTTTTAAAAAGCAAATGTATCTCTGGCCTTTAATGTAAGACAAATTACAATGATTTAAAAAAATCTAATACAATCATACATCAGGAAAAACCTGGAGAAACACACACACACACACACACACACACACACACACACACACACACACACACACAGAGAAGTTACCACTACTGTCACCCAGTGTAGTTACAGTAGAATCTGTATACCCCATATGTTGTATCAGGTACGGGGTTCTGATATTACTCATCGCTGTAAATCTCAGCAAAAGACAAAGCAGTCTGCAGCTGATTACAATCTCATTTTGCTCTTTTACATTCATGCACAAACACACATACACACACACTCACTCATCGTTTTATTACTGTCGGCTGATGGCTATTGTCTCACTGTAGAGTGGATTGCTGAAACAATTACCCTGCAGTGAAGAATTGATCACCTTTGTGTGTTTGTGTGTGTGTGTGTGTGTGTGTGTGTGTATACACAATTGTTCAGTGAACAGTGGGTGTGAGCCCATCATGGATGAGCAGAAACACACTCACTGCTGACATTGTCATTCAGTGAGTGTTTGGGTGTGTTTGCATGTAAATGTTTGTGTTAACATGAATAAATTGCATGAAAATACATGTGTAGTTGAGTTGTGTGATATGAAAATTGACAATTATCATACCATGTACATTTGCTTATCTGAAGTATTGAAAAAAATGCATCTGGATAGAGAATTTCTCCTGCACGTGTAAACTTGCACCACGCACACAAACACACATGCACCTGAGAACATCATCCCTCCTAGAAAATCAAGCTATGTGTCTAATTTATAACCGTAACCCAAGACAACAAAATGTGAGAACGTTTAAATGCTCAGAAAATGCGACATCAAAATTATTTTCCACATCCCGTCTCCAGACACCTGCATTGTTTCTCTGTTCAGTAACGTCTGACTTACAAACACACACACACTGACCCCAATACAACCCAGTAAAGAAACACACACACAGACTTCTCCGGCTCAGGACGCTGACATCCGAGTGTGTGTTTCAGTTAAAGTTACAGACAGGAGCGATCTGACGGCACTGTCACACACATACAGTAGACACCAGTCAACAAAAAAAACATTAAAACCACTGACAGATGAAGTTAATAACATTGTTCATCTTGCTACAAAGCAATGTTCTACTGGGAAACCTTAGACCTTGGCATTTATGTAAATGCCACATGACACACCCACCAAAAAACCATTGTAGACCAAGAACCCCCCTCATGGCAACAGTACTTCCTGATTGCAGGAAGATGACCTGGCCTTCAGATTCTCCAAATCCCTATTTAAAGGTGTATCTTTGGATTGCCCAAGTACCCTGGAAGTACCCCTGATCCACAGTGGGGCCTCCTTGGATCAGACTTAGTTCTGATCTGTCAAGGCATGGACACAAGTCCTCTGTGGGTTTCCTGTGGTGTCTGGCACCGGGGCGTTGGCAGCAAAACCTTTGAGTCCTGTGGATTGCGAGGTCGGGTACAAGCACATCCCACAAATTCTCAGTCAGATTGAAATCTGGGTCATTTAAAGGCCAGGTCAATGCCTTGAGCTCGTTGTCACATTCCTCAGGCCATTCTTGAGCAGGTTTTGAGGTATTGCAAGGTTAAAGTTTGAAATATTACATACTGCCCAAGCCTACTGCCGACGCATATGTTATTTGTCGTGCTGGAAGCTGATGTTGTGTTAAACATCATGCCCCTTTTTGCTTCCATGATGCCGGCATGCTGTCAAAAATCACACACTAGAGTGACATGATGCTCTCATTGTTTGGTTCAGTGTAAAAAGGGCTACTGACACACACACATATAGTAGCTGTATAAAATAGTATTTTATTTCTGCGGAGCAATGTGTTAAAGATGATTAAGCTGCCAGAGAACGTAGGTTTCTTCATTGCTCTATATTTCTGTCGTCTCTCTGTTTCTTATCACTTCTGTCTCTTTCTCACCTTCCCACCATTATATTTTCTCCTTTTTCTCTTTCCCCCCCGCTCACTCTCCTCCATGGCCCACAAAGCCTTTGAGATGTCTCTCTCATTTTTCTCTCTGCTTGTCTCTTTTTTCTCTTTATTTCACAGTGTGTGTCAGTAGAGGCGAAGGAAGGAGGAGAATATTAAAGAAGTGGGTGCCTGAGAGAAAGCGATGGACTTACCTGTCACACCATCTCCCTCAAAACACACACACACCTGGGCGTGGACACTTGCGCTAACGCACGCACGCACGCACACGCACACAAATCGTAAAAGTCCTAGTCAGGGGCCACGTGAACCAGCAAGTGGCCTTGATCGATTAGTGCTGCTTGTGAGTGAGTGTGTGTGTGTATGTCAGAGAGCTGTGGTATTAATGTTGAGGAGTAGTGATAGAAGCAATGTGATATCCTGGTATTATTTGTCAATTTGCCGCGGACCGGATTGAAGTAAAGGAAGATAGGATCATGTCTGGAGAACACCCACAATGCATTTGGTGCAGAGCTCGGATTACACTTCAATCAGACAACAGCATGGTGTCAAAACGTGTCAATTTTTTCACCGTGACATGGGTATAAGCCCAATATGTGAGAAAATGAGAGATGATTGCACACACATTGCCGAATCGCTGCATTTGGACGTGAGGTGAGAGAAAACTGATCATACAACTGTTTGCACACGCCTTGTTTGTTTACAATCAAACACTCCGTAAACAAAAGTCTGTGACAGGGATCAGCTTTGCTTTTTATAAAGCGGAATTTAACAGTACACAGAAGCGATCCGCATTTACACAAATCTAATTGGCTTTATCATTGTTAAAGGGATTTTCTCTACACATAAAAAATGTAGACTTTTATTCTGCATAATTATGTGGCAGTAAAAGGTTTAATCACTCAATTTACTCAATAGAAAGTATTATAGTGTTGCCTTATTTCAGCATTAACTTAACAGCTAGGTGCATAGAGGGTGTACTGTTTTCCCCTGGTATTACAGAACAAAGACAATTCAGCAGGCAAAACAACACATGGAGGACAGGTGTCTCTTCAAACAGGGCTGATTTACTCGCAAAAGTAAGGAGAAAAAAGTGGAAGGACAAGGGGGCAGCATATAAACCTGAGTACTGAGATTAGGGCTGTCGGAACAATACATTTTGAAAATCACGATTAATCACAGAATTTCAATTTTTAATCACAATTAATCACAATTTATCACATTTTTAATTGCATGTTTTCAATGAAATTATTTCGCATTACAAAACACTTATGAAGTCCATATTGATGAGGTAAAGCAATTCTTACCAGATTGTCTTCACTAGGAATCAAATGATAGCAAAAAAATTGCATGTGGCTAGCAGGAGGTGGGCATGTCATGGGTAACCATAGAACCTATTCCAATTCAGAAATCTTGAGGTCAGAGGTCAGAGGTGTGAAATGACCATGCCGTTTTTCCATCACCAAAATGTAACCTAACTTTGGAGTATTATTTTGCTCCATTCCTGAGAAGCTAACATCACTGACACTGGATTCCAGGGTCCTCTTGTTTCATATGATACCAGCATCATCGCTCAAGCTTTAAAACTCAGCCTGGTACGGCCTCTCAAAATGGGAATGTTGACCCCAAATTAATGTGATTAAAAAAACGCAAGGCAACAAACGCATTCATGATGACAGCCCTAACTGAGACACAACCAAAGAATGGAGGAGTGTAAAACTAACCCACAGAAAGAGAAGCTTGAGCTTTTCTGGGAGCCGACCAAAAAAGTCCTAGACACACCTAACCGGCATCAAAGAAATAGCGGCTACGAAAGCCGATTGTTGTGTGTTGCCTCGTGTCACCTGTGCTTCGGCCAAAAAGTTGCACTAATACACACTGCGAAGACCACAGCTGTTGACCAACTTACATGTGTGTTCTGCACCTGCAGGAAAAGAAATAACTCCTCATAGAAGCAGGTGGTGGTAGTCTGTATGTCCTTTCAAAACAGAAACCAAAGGACCAACAGGATAGATTAGACAAGACCCCAGTTAACCAATAATATTCAACATCCTGAATCAGCCAAAGACGGCCCACAAGTGCCAACTAGTGGCAACAGTGCAGGACACGCTGCAAAAACTAGGGCCAACGTTGACCCACAACTGACCATCAGCTTGGTGTGTCACGGCCTTTACATGAAGGATACGGTGGTATACGGTAACAAATAAGGGAGAGAATAAGAGTCACAGAGTGAGAATTGGTAAGACAAAGACAGAAGAGCATGGAGAAGGAAAAAGATCAGAGAGAAATGTTCAGAATAATGATCAAAAACTGACAAAATGAATAAACCAAAACCAATTCAAGGCCAGTTACACAAGTCTGACAAACAGCTAGAGAGACAAAGAATGAGAGGAAAAGCACAATCCTCCTTCGTTTCACATGTCCACACTGTGCCTGCAAGGCTGGCCTTTGGTTGTTGCCTAACTGTACACAAACATGTACACAAACAAATGCAAACACTTCCACACACATGCAAAAACACTAAATACATACTTATACCCTCCCCTATCCGACTTCAAGTCTGTCCTCATGAAACATTTACCATCTCAGTTTGCGCGCACACAATAATAAAACTCTGCCTCAGTTTGTGACCACGAGGGATGCAGAAGACAGGACAGAGAGGGGCTGAAACCAGAAAGTGAGATGAAGTGATGGAGAGAGGGGAGATTTGCAGAGAGATGCTGGAAGCGGGGAGGTTTGCGTGACTCAAAGACTGGCGAAATATAGAGTGTGTCGGAAGAAGATAAGTGATGCAGAGGGGAAGGAAATACAGAGAGAAGGAAAGACACACAATGCACACAGAGATGATGCAATCAGAGTTAGGCAACTTTTACCACAAATGAGCCACCACATCCAATTTTGGCATTTCAACACAGTGCATACTGTGCACTTGTAGAGACACAGACACACACACACACACACACACACACACACACACACACACACACACACACACACACTGTATATTTTACACATAAGCAGACACAAGAGCCTAGGTTTCATTTTAACAATGGGGGGTCCACATATTAAGCAGGGAGTCTGGGGGTTCTCCCACAGTTAATTTTCAGTTCATTGATTGCATTTTGATGAATTTTTATGCACCAATTTGTGCCTTTTTTGCAGCAATTTATGGTGGAAACATCTAACTATTGAAAAAAAACATAAACATAATGGAATATAATGCAGTAACGCTCTCAGACATTCTGTACTGCTTCACAAATATTTACTTCTGTGTACAGCTGAGTCAACACATGTATTCACATTTACTTTTCCATTCACTTTTGTGTATTCTGTTTTTGATGTATCAATTCATTTTAATTCATGATCATTCAGGGAAAGTTTTCACCTTTTTAGTTACAGATTGTGTTTGTGTCATTTGTAACTATTTTTTTAGAATCACCCTCATGATGTGAGAAGCCGCTGGCCCTCAGGTATTTTCACATGATCTAATGTGGCCCCTGACCCATGGTCTCTCCTTACTAACATCCTTCTTGTTTACATAACATCCTTCTTTATTTTGTTTCTTTCACACTTTTCTCTTCTATTTAAATTTAACTGAAGACAATAAGTAACTGTCTAAATAACTGAAGACTGCAACGTCAGTGTGCATATACTGTGCATGCATTATTTAACACATTAAGGATGTTAGAGGGACAACAGTTTGTTATACACACACATTTCTTTCTCCTTACTACACTAATATATATATCAACAGTAATTTTAGAATAACTAGAGTGTCTTAATGCACGACAATGCTTTTACACAAGCTTTACCGTGATCATGTGGGAACACCTGTATGTGTGCAGGCAGTGTAGCTGGTACTATGCTAATGCACGGTTCAAATGTGCAGCCACCCAAATCCGTCCCGCCATCCTATAAATTTAATAGCCTGCAATTTAATATCACAGAGGGGGAGCAATGTAGACTAAGCTGTGCTATGAACACTTTCTAAATAGTAAGCAGAAGAGAAACTGAGCTCTCCATAAAAGCCTGTTTGGTAAGCGAAACCGTGCATGGTTTTATCGCTGCTGCCTTTGATGAATAGGATCCTATTTTTAAAAAAAAAAAAAACAAGAGTGAGAGGGAATAACTGACAAACAGAAAAACAGTACGGCAACAGAAATAAGCGACTGTGCAAAAGAATGGAGACAAAGACGGATGAGCTAATAAAGCATTGTGCTTACTACATCCTGTCTAGACAGACAAGCAGATCCTCTTCAGACCGGCCTCAGGTTTTCATGGGACGATCCCCTGTTATCTGGTACTTATTAACTAACATGGGAGATATGCCGGTGGGGGGGGCTTTCCCACAGTCTGACAATCACTGAAAACACTGGTTACAGGTAATCTCTAATAATTGGGACTAAAATCTCTTTATGGACATTTCTCTGTGTAGTATCAGTTGTCATCTTCTTTCTCTTTTGGTATGCTAACAGCAAAGACGGGGCTAATAAAAAAAGGTAATAAAAACAGATCTGCTCAACTGATGGCGTGATAATGACAGGTCTGGCTGTGAATTTAAAGGCAGGGGAGTGGATAAAAAAAAAAACAAAAAAACAGCTCCTTGCATTGCAAAAACTACAACTTCACTAACAAGTAATTATTTTTAAGATGACAGAAAGATCTCTTTTCTTTTAGAAATACAGCTCAGGTGGAGCAAAAGAATTGCTTTCTTTAAGTGCGTCAAGTGATAAGAACATATTTAACAACTTCATCCAGCTACCATTGAAATTATGGACTGTCCCCAAAGTTTTGCAAATGTGTCCTTGCTGTGTCTCTTTAGTTAGCAAGTGAGAAGACAATCAAGCATGCACACAAGAGGCTTGAGACGGGCTTACACACACACACACACACACACACACACACACACACACACACACACACACACACACACACACACACACACACACACACACACACACACACACACACACACACACTCTTCAGAGTGAGACCAGGTAAATATTGAGAAATCAGCATGGGAACAATTTGCAATGACATGACTGTTTTTGTAAGTGCTGCCACTGCAATGGGCTGAGTAGTAACGTGAGCCTTTGATTTAGGCTGCTGTCTGTCCAGATGAGGGTGTGTGTGCATGTGTGTGTGTAAGGCTGGGTACACTATGTTCCCAACGGTGTCGAGCTATAGAACACTCATTGGTGCAGAGCCACAGTAGGTAAGTGAGTCTTACGTAAGAAAATTAGTCTGATTGCCCTGATTGAGAAAGGACGAGAGGAGACACAGGGAGGGAAAAGAGGAAACGGAGATCCAATAGTGGGAGAAAAAGCAAAGAGATTACAGCAGGATGTCCCCATTCATCCCTTTCTAATCCACCTTTCATCCATCCCTTCCTCCCTCCATCCCTTCCTGCCTCCCCCCAGCCATCCACCCTTCAAAGGGCTGCTCTAATGTCTAATATTACACATGCCACTGTAGCTGCTAGAGCATTGATTATCTCCGGCGGAGACAGAGTGAGAAAATTTGACGATCCTGTCAGCCAGCAATCCCGGGGAAGAAGGCGAGAAGGAGGAAGAAGAAAGGGAGAGGATACGGGGCCATTTGTGATTTCCTTCTAACACGTAAAATGAAGTGAGATGAAAAATGGAAAGGAGGCGGTGATGAAGAGACACAGGGACAGAGAGAAAGATGAGCTACAGCAAAGTTTAATGTATTTTACTCAGCCAAAGCAAGCCCACCGAGGTGTTTGAGCAGCACAGTGGACAGTTGACATATGCCTCATTTGCACTATGTGGTTCAGCGCGACTAAACTCGTTTTGGGTACCACGTCGTTTTCTCTACTTCGTTTTCCACTGCAGATAGCATTCCTTATACCTTTTTACACTGAGATCGCACTATAGGGTCATTATAAAGTCCTATTCTTTATGCCTCCTTTTCAGTTTTACACGGAACGGAACGACAGCAGCATCATACTGTTTCTTTGTGTGATTTCAGACCGCATGCCGGCATTGCAGAATAAAAAGAGGTGTGAGCGACGTGGCATGTAACACAACAGCGGGGGCTTCTAGTGTGACATATAACATATGTGTCAGCCGCGCTTTTTAAACAATAACAACAGCATAACATGGCAAAAACAATCATGTACCATCCCTGTTACATGGCATCTGATTTTGTCAATTTTCAGATATATTTACACTGTTACATTTTAAATCTCCCATGGTGAGTTGCGTGGTTGCTATGATCCCATCCTGCCGGCTGTCCTGTTGATACAAACACTGTTTTGGCGCTGTTACTAGGCACGGCTAGGCAAATTTATTTATGTAGCATATTTCATTTCAAGCAATCCAAAGTGCCTTACAGATTAGTCAAAGTATAGCATGTCTCAAAGGACTGTACAAATAGTAATTTCTATTCAATTTAATCTGTAAAGTCCAACTACTAGCCTTGGAAGGCTTTCAAACGAGACAACTCTGGCTTCCATTCCACGACTGTATCTTGTTTATAGAACAGCGAGGTGACGTAACGGTGCAACATCCTTGCCCTGCACTTCATCAGTTGCATGGGTAGTTTTGCAGGCTGCCGCTTTTTAAGATTTGGGTCAAATGAATGAAAAAACTGCGGTGGCCGCTGATGGCAGCATGGCTATTTAAAATGGTTGGTTTGTGCAGGATGTCCTGAGTCGCACACGAGACAATTCTCTCTGACCAATCAGTGGTTTGCAGTGTTTGAACTCCTGTCTAATATTTTCTCTACCAAGGTGGTACAAAATACATACCAGGTACTATCAACAACTTTTGCTCATAGAATACCAAAAAAAGAGCAAATAGAGTTGTTTAGAGTCATGCCATACAAAGCTATAGGGCTGAGTACTGATCTTAACTGAACCAGCACTGTATTGGTTAAAAAAAAAAGATCAAATGCTGGTGCTGCAACGAAAGTTTAATCTTGCTAGGAGGGCAATTTCTTCAGTTTCAGGTGCTTCAGCCTCCTGTCTGAACATGGCATTCGAGATGTGCTATCAAGTGCCAAAATTTGGCACTGACTGATGAAGTACCCACATAATTCTATTAGTACCCTAAACCCTGATGATAATGTGGCATTAGATCACACACATGCACATGGACCCTGTCAATCAAAGGTTCCTGGCTCTCCTCGTCAGTCTCCACTTTATTAACACCTTTCTAGTTATGGCCGTTTCCATGGGAACTGCTGTGATGGCAGGACTTCCCCATGTAGTAATCTCGAGTTATGTTTCAAGAGCGTTGGCAAGCACCCACCCTGCTGAAGTGTTTCTGAGCACAGCACTGTCTACACCAAACCTACCACACGGATGCTGATCAGTGCCTGACCCTCATCTATGACCTCTCCCTGCGGAGGGAAGCCAGCAAAAACAGAATTTCTTCTTCACAGTCAGTCAATAACTCAAAACCTGTCAGTGTAGGAGAAGTGTATCACAAACAGAAACTTCTAACTGGCTCCTTAAAGCAGTTCACTCTCAGCCAGAGCACATCGGCAGGGTGCAGAAAGCAAGAAACTAGATGACTAAGCACATATGTGTGTGTTTATGTGTGTGTGTGTAGAGCTGACAACAGCTGATTTATTAAACCGCATATCAACTCATTTGTGCATATAACACTTGCAAAGGATGCAAAGGAAAATACTCTAAATGCCAATTAGGCCGGACTGATTGTTGAAAAAGCGGTCTCCCATGCATGTTTGATTTATTGAATAAGCTGTTGGCTCGGCATCTTTCAATTCTTTGTGTATATTAAATATTGATGAATTGAGTCCAATAAGTACAAGCAATAGAGCAGCAGAGGGGGCAGACAAAGAGATATAAACACTGTTGAGACTTAACAGCAGATGACTCAGTGTTAATTTCTCAAGCTTGAGAAATCATTTGTATTTGGCATTTATGTTAATGGGTGAGATCAAGCTTGAAACAAGTAACCAACAACAGATATGAAGCCTGTTTCTGCTTCTTAAGTTAGACATGAAGCTTGATACTGAGATTTCAATTAATTGTGACACTTATTCTTTGAAATATATGGACATCTCCAAATATATCATCAGAACTAATAAATTAGTGGATTGAATGACACTGGATGATGTAGCAACTTAATGCGAGAGGGCATTAATAGATGTGTGTGTCTGTGGTCCTGAGGTCACATACTGTACACTGTGTCTCTTGTAGATGGTGCCAGGGTCATCCACAGTGGCGTGTTGGCTGTTATGTGTGGCAGTTGCTGTGTGGTTTGGTTTCAGGCCTTTGCTGTACCACTGTAACCTGATATTTGGATAAGGCCAGTGAGTGCAACATGAGCTTAAAGTCTCTGTGTGTTGATTTGTGCAAATGTGTCAGCCTCTGACTATTAAAGCATTCAGCGCTCTTAATACTGTGAATTCTTCGGATACAAGCCGTAGCCAACGATGCCACAAATGCAGAATTAATTGGAAAATAATTGCGTATCTTAATTGCATCCATTCCAAAACATACAACTAGAAAATGAATGACAACAAGCAAAGCAAATAGCAAAAGAGGAAGAGAGAAAAAAAACACAAGCTTTGATTAGGAAGTATGAAAGTATGCCAGGCCAAAAAAAAAGTGATTAAAACAGCTCAACAATTATTCTCTGCATATAACTATACGTATACCTGTTAAGACTGCAAAACCACACAGCAAACAGACAAAAATACAAAGCATATGTTTGAATAATTGTATGTTCATATGATTTTAAGTAATCCACACCAGTATACACTAAAATCTGGCTACTTTTTTTTTCAGTGTTTTGCAGAAATATAGCACATCTGAATCAAGTAGTCTTAGCTCATCCGTAGTGTGTTACAAGATTTCATAGATGTTGGCATGAGGATGGGCTCCAGTCCGACTTTGTGTTCCCTCCCATGGTAAAGGTTATTGTGTGAGGAGAGGAGCACTGATCCAGAGTCTGTACCTTAGGGGCTGTATTAATTGGCTCCAGATGGCCCACATGGTCCTGATAAAAGACTACCTCGCTGCAGCTGGCTCTGTCAGAGTGTGTATGAGTGTGTGTTTGTTTTTATGTGTGTGTTTGTTGCATTTGTGCGTCCATGTTGTCCAAAACAGAGCAACATGTACATGTTTATGTACATGCAAGTGAAATGTGTATGAATGTTTACATGCAGAGATAACGCTTCGCAAAATGTGTATGCATTTGATCAGTCTCTATCTCTATTTATTTCTGTGTGTGCTGTTTGGCAGTCTGTTCAGATCTAATCCATCAGCACATAAAAGAGTGAAAAGAAATTGTGTAGATGCGCAATGATCAGAATGTAGTTGACGACACGGGTATGTGTGAATATGAGCATTACAGCACGAGTACCGCAGAAACAAAGCTCCAAGGTTGATATGTTATAGCACCAAACTTAATCTATTACTGCTTTAAACCGTTAATTAACTGCATACCTTTTATATGGCAAATTAACTTTTTTATTAAATTTACAGATATTAATGCTTAAGACCTTTACAGAACGGGGATATGACGAATAAACATGAAACTTGTAAATACTTGCCTGCGAATATATCACATTAAAATTATCCATACAGGAAGTGATGTGATTTTGCAACACTTGCAATACTTCAGTGAAAGGATTCTATGCGACAAGTTTTGCTTGATGGGACGTGAATTTGCTACAGCGATCCTTTTGACTCAGAGCAGCATTGTTGCATAGCCTGAGCTAATGTAGGTTATTTTATTAAGTTTCCTTTCAATTAAATGCCCTGATTAATATTCAGTTCCTTACACAGTGTTTCAGTCTTGGGCTTTTATTGTGAAAGATAAGTACGGAAGGAGTGAATCTGGTCTGCCTTTGTCAAGGTTTAAAGGGGTTATAAAGACCACTGTTATGGTTTGGACCCTCTTTACCTTTTTCCACTTCCACTTTTGGCCGCATCGAGTCAAGCCAAGCTGCGCCGATTTCTCTTTCCATTATCAGTTAAGACATGCCAAACCACACTGAACCGTGCTAAACCAAGCCATGCCACAAAAAGACCATCTTTGAAATAAGGTCAAAAGAGCGTGCAACCACCTCCAAACAGGTAACGGCGACATCTCGCCAACCGCAGATAACCCCTGACAATCCACCTTCTTGCCTGCCTGAAACAAGCATGTGTTGGGACTAGGGTCGCAAATCGGAAGCACTTTCCTTAATCAATTATTGTCAAAATTAACAATCACTTAATTGACTAATCATTATTTGACAAAAACGTGAATATTTTCTATTTCAAACAATTCCAAATGCGTTTTTCCTCAATCGTAGCTCACAGCAACATATTGGATACATTTTGACAGCATTGTCAGATAATCAATGATCGATTAATTGGTCCTTAAGAACTTAATCGAACATGTGAAATTCAATCGATCGATCGCTTATCATTTCTAGTTTCGACCCAGATCCCTGCTGCACTGGACTGACTTGCCAAGTAAAACGAAACCAAGCCAAGCCAGTCCGAGTGTGGAAAAACAGTATGTGTGTTGTTGTTTTGTAATTCTCATGAGTATAGGTGCAACTGATGGTTGATGCCTTTATTCACAATATGAAAGCAAAGAAAAAATATCAACCTCATCCCAAAAAAGTCACCTTTTCACTGCGTAACTTTTATCTTCTGTGTGAAAGTAACATTACTCATGACAAAAACAACAGTTTGACCCCCCCCCCAGCATGTAAAGGCCTTTAGCCTGCAGGGAGCAGCTACAAGGGTTAAAAGTGCATAGATATATTCAACTTGAGCTTGCATAACCCTTTTTTGTACACATCATCCATTTCAGGCTTTGCTTTGGAAAACTAAACAGTCGTAATTGAACGCTCGCCTCACTCAATGTGTTTATTGCTTTTCTGTCTCCATGTATTTAGGAGAGGGATGGCACTGCCGTGAACTGACCCACTGACCTTGTGACCTTCACAAATGCAAACAGCCTCTGTGTGGGCCCCAGTCACAGTGATCATGTGCACACCTAACACAAATAAACCCCATCATTAGTCAATGAGCCAAGGCTGTTGAGAGAACACATTTGTACGCAGGAGTCCACTTATTGCTCGCTATATTTGACTGAAAAAAACATACAGTAGTCCACCGGAACAGAACATAATAACCATGATAATGATGTATATACTACAGTTTTTCCTGTACATTTTGTCAGCATATGGTTAAAATGCTCAACTGCTTTGTGTTAACATCAAGATGAATGAGTGTGTGTTATTCAAAAGTGTGTGTGCGTGTCCCAGGTCAGCTGTGACCGATCTAAGCTTCAAGCAGTCACAATAAGGCTAATATTCATTTGAGATAAAAGATATAGCAATGCCTGTGTGCATATTTAAATATAACCTTGGCCTCCCCCCTCTTTTTTTATTCAATGAAACGATGAGAGGGGAGATGGCCTGATAGGCAGATGTGGAGAGAAAAGACATCTTGACAAAAGATCAAGCTTAGCTGTATCTCTGTGAATATATAAATGCTATAGTAGGTCAGGTGGAAGTCAGCCATTGTCCCCTTTGTCACCTTAAAAATGCTAATGTGCAAAAGTGGTGCTACGCTTAACCGAAATGCCTATAAAATCCCTTAAATTCACCAGCAGATCTTCGGCCAGAGGTTTTAAATTTGTGGTGAATTGCATGGCAGAAACAAAGAATGAAATACTACTTCCTGCTGTGCTTCTTTTTTCCATCTCATGGCCAGAAATAAAAGAAAAACCACTGCACTTAAATGTAGGCTTTGTTAGCAGTCAAGGTCCACTGCTCAGGGCTATTTGCCAACCCCCCTCACAACACATGCTGAACTCAAACCCTATGACCTCTGACCTTGCAGGCCACCCCTGGGAGTGACTGACCAAAGCCAGATTAGGTCAATAAACTTCAGAGACGGTTCTGTATGTGCTTAGCAATCAGGCTAATTAAGACAAAGTCCTGTATGTGGACCTTCAGAGACCTTGAGTGGACTTGTGGCCTTGGGGCTGGAGACACAGGAGGATGTGACTCACACGAAAGATCAAGCACAAGAGGAGTAAAGCACGGTTCGAATAAAAGAAACATAGGTAAACTGAATAGTAACCATTCATTTTCTTTGAAAAATGCAGATTATTCTGTTATTTTCATGATTTCCAGTTTATCTTGGTTTCTTGTGGTGCAGCTATTATGACAACTAATGGCTCATTTATGCTTAACGTTAAATACGTACACAGACACAAACAGAGCTTTCTGTCTGTACTCCACATTCATTTCATTCGTATTTGTCGCATTCTCTGAAAGTTTGCAGATGCGGACAAAACAGAGCAGTGCTGATGGAGAATGTGGGGGGCAATGTAGCGTTTAATTTATTTCAGCTTCATTGTCATTTTGCTTTACATTTACATGCAGAGCAGAATGAAAAAGTGTTACTCGGAACACTAAAATTATCACTACACTCACTATACATCCCCAAAAAACAACATTGTCATTTTAAATGCCCAGTATGGGTATTAAGATAAGAAGTGCTGTATGATGTTTGCAAAGCACGACATGACTTTAAGACGCAACAAAGACATTTTAAAACTGGCGAACAAGAATGAATAGTGAAAAAAAATCTCTGTTCACATGTCAGGTTGTATTTCACAGACCGCCACGTCCTACAATGCTGCCTCCGTTAAAAGGTACATTATTATGACCTCCTTCACTGTCGCCATGTTTGTTATTGTCAGACACTTCTGACTCTGCTCTCTAGTGCCATCTATTGGCTGTATCTATGTCAACATAAAGGACACAGTCAGGATGTTTACATGCACAGTTAAGTTGAGCTACGGTTATAGCTAATAAGGCCCATTGAATTGGACAACTGTCCCAGTATACAAGCACCAGAAGTGAATCAATTTATTGACGGAAGTATGTCCAACTCTGCCGCAGTAGGTGGCGATATGTGCCCCTTCAGCTAGTTGCTAGTGGACCTTCTTCCGATTGACCTATTGCATCACATACCTGTCAAAAAAACCCACAAACTTTGAGCTGACACAGCAAAAAGTCTCCTCATCTATCCAAAAATGCAGGGTTCCTTCTTATTATTATTTTGTTTTTCTCAGCTTTTTTCTACAAATGTATGCAGTTCAGCATCCAGGTCCAAGCCCACCACAGGGACTGTGGAGCGTGAGCAGAATGCCTGCATACATTAAAAAAAGTTATCCAACCCCAAACCGCATTATCTAGGTGTGTTGGGCCGACTTCAAGGAAATTCGACTTGCAGTCAGACTAGCATGTTCGAAAGTATTTTACAAGTCCAGTTTAAGTTGGATTCACAGTAATTAAGACTTTTTTTTAACATTGTGTAACTATACTGAGTGACAATCTAAAATGAACATCTATATTTATATGTAAAGGGAGAATAAATGAGCCTTAGGCAGAAACATTTAAAAGAAACTGAACTGCACATGTACACACAAGCATTAGCATTACACACACACACACACACACACACACACACACACACACACACACACACACACACACACACACACACACACACACAGATTCTGATCAGTCTCTTGCCAATGCATTTCCAATTTACAGAAGATTCCCAGGTTGAGATGACAAGACTGACCCTTCCAATGGGTCACTGCGCTCTGCAGCGGAGCACCTTGACCTCCACTTTTCAACCGTTTTTCTTTTCACACTCAACATCCAACTGAGCTCTGGCTTTAACAGCACTATGAGGCGTAACGTTGCTTGCCTTTGACGCTTTCTAGCTACCTTTAAAAGCCATATGTTTTACTGGAACACATATCTTTACACACAAGATTATGCTCGTTATCTAGAGGTATCTAAAAATCAGACCTCTTATGAAATCAGATGCTTATTTTAATATCTTGCTACAGTATTCTGAGTCATCTTTTTATTCTACTTATACAATATTCTGAGTCATCTTAAGAGCTTACAATAGATATTTTTTGCAGCTAAAAAAAGACGCACACTATTAAAAGACTTTTCTGGCTTTAGGGTGGCAGCCCCAATTGCTCCAGATACAAAAATAACAGTATACAGTAAATCCTGTCAACCATTTAGATTCTGTTGTCACGAAGCACCACGCAAACCAGTTGTAACATGGTTAATCTGTGCTACAATCGCAATGCTCACACTCGTGTTTGACAGTGATTATGGGAGCGAGTCTGTGCGATGAGTGACATTATGCACTGTGGTGGATGGTTAATACCGCTTCACCCTGCCATTTCAGCCGAGCGGAAGGCTTTCATAAAGCTGCAGCCAGGCAGCGACAATGAGAGGAGAGTTTAGAGGAGATTTTGGAGACTGACACGCTGACATGCAGGGGTGAGTCACTGACAGACTGACAGAGGAAGGGGGAGACCGAAAAACAAAGACATAGACAGTTTAAACTTTATTGGAATGAGCACAGACAAAGTATTTAGTGGTGATCCAAATTTCCCTGTTACTTGAAAGACACAAAAAAGCTACAATTTGACTGCAAAACCAAAGATGCCATTCTAGCTGACTGGCTAAAAGCTCAATGGATGCCTACATGTTTGTGCATTTCAGGACCTATCCTAACACTAACTACTATGAACAAATGTAGCATTAGGTGCAGTACATATAGGTTCCCTCACAATAGCATCTAAAGCAAATCAATAGACACATAATGGCCCTCTATTAACACACACATTTGCCGTGTGTGAGTGCAGGCCTGCGCGCACATGCATGTAATCCCTCATAAATGGAAATGGTGATTATGCATTACTGACAAGAGTCATTGGTTACGCTAGACAAGACAAGTGCGTGTGTGCATGTATGTGTGTGTGTACGTGTGTGCGCCTCTTTGTGTGTACACACTTGGCATTCATTAAGTCGAAACAAAACAAGCGGCAGCAGCTGAGTGTGTGAGTGTGTGTCTTGGCTGAGACAACAGAGAGAGCAGATTCAAAGAGAGCCAAAAGTGGGGTTCAGTAAAGAGAGGGAGGGAGAAAAAAAACAGAGACACAGAAAAGAGGGACGCAGAAAGAGAGAGAATGCAGAAATGAAGTTAAGAAGCCTGTTTAAGAGGGCCACTCAACTTGTGATCCACACACACTCTAGTGCCCACACTTTTACAGTGTTTCAGAAGTCTTCAGTGTTTTAAACTCACACACAGTTGAACTAACAGCTGAGTTGCCGGGGGCAACGCCATGAAAACCTCTTGTAAGGATTAATCAGATGAGGTGAAATAAAATGCATCTTGATCTTTTTTTTTTTTTTAATCCATCCAACATTTTAAAACTCACATCAGTTTAAGTGCTTGAGCGTTTTTTATATTTATAGGCCACAAAGTAATGACCACTTAAATATTCTTTTAAGATATATTTTGCAAGATTTTCCTAACAAACAATGTACAGACTTATACTAAAGCAATCATCACTTATGACCTACTAGAAGTCCGTGGTGGTGTATTTATCTGCAAAGGATCTGCCCTATGCCTTTTTTTCTGATTTAATTTTCTTCGTATTTTGCTGTGTTTAGGATGTTCCTGTGCATGCAGGTAAGGTCAGAAACAACCAGGTGCCAAACCATAACAACTAATCAATTCATCATTTGGCTGTCAAATTTTAAATTAATCTCAAAGTTATTTGATATTCGGTTTATTCATTTTTTTAAAGTATTGTATTTTTCAGTTTTAAAAAAGTCACTATTTTCTGAGTTCCGCTTCTAAAATGTGCATTATTTCTGGTTTCTTTACTCCTCTTTGACAGTTAACTGAATGTCTTTGCGTTGTGAACTAAACATTATATTTAAAGACATCGTCGTGGGCTTTCGGAAACATTGATCAATATCTTTCCCCACTTTCTGACATTTTATAGAGCAAACAACTAATTGATTTTTTGAGAAAAGAAACCTGACAGAATTGTCGATAATAAAAATAATTGTTGTTTGCAGTCCTGGAGAGCAGCAGCAGTTTAACACTGAAAAAAACAAAAAAACAAAAAAACTTAAATATAGAGAATCGGGGGTTGGCTTTCATTTCCACATATTGTTCACAACCAGCAGCACACAATTCCTGCATAGTTCACCTATAAAAGCATATAAAAATCAAAATACCTACAACATATTCTCCAAAGTATATAAACTCAAGCCACAAAAAGGCATAAATCATGAAAAAGAAAACCACATGGGAGTTATGTTTAAACTGAACCCATGAGAGCAGCAACAGTAAATTAAAACACCAATGAATGAATTTATGACTGTGCAAGATGCTGACAAAATGCCAACTTTATGACAGCTTACTGGAGAAGATGCTTCAGTGGCAGCAGGATGTTTTATGGCTCAACTAAAGACTTCCTTCGGGGGTAACACAAAAGTATTGCAAAACCGTTTGAGTCATCCATACAAAACACAAGGCTACCTGCCGTTCTCTGTTAGCCAAAGCAACGACTTCATGGTAAAGCCCGTTTAAAAGCCTGTTCTGGGACGTGTCACAACACCTCAGCGGATGGTAAACACACTCTTCAACCTAAATCAAATGTGGGAGAGGAGCAGAGGTGCGGGGAATATAAGTAGGTCAGTAAACCATGGCAGTGAAAACGAGACTGTGTGGGGCTGTGGATGTAAGTTTGTGCGCAGGGCCCATTTTTGGCAGGGGAACCCCATTTGGAGAATATGGTCATGCTGGTAGGAGAGGGCTACAATGAGCTGGCGTGTTTGACGGGATGTGCTGCCAGTCTCTCCACCAATCTCAGGAGCATGGGAAGGCAAACACAGAGTTGATCTCAAAGACTTCTAAAGGCGACCGCTTCCTGCCAAAAATCACTCGCACCTGTCCTTCTGTCTCTGCCTCCCTTCCTCTCTCTGCTGCTCCTCCCTCTCTGCCTATCCCTTCATCCTCTCTCCACAGTGTGAAACTTTTTCTTCACTCGAAATTGGAAGCAGCTACGCCGCCCGCTCCTCCCTTCTGTTTTGGCCAGTGCCAGGTGTAAAAGCTCCTGGCATCGTCTCAGTTAGGCCTGTTCAGGAACAGTGCGGGGCAGCCATGCCAGGGCACTGGAGTCATCCTTCACACATAAAGCACGCACACACACAAACACACACACAAAATAAAGCTTTTTAAGAGGGCATGAGGCATTGCCAAGTACTGGCTAGGCTTGTGTTTCATTAGCATCAGATAGAAAGCCTTTCTTCATTCAGTCCTGCTGTGTGTATGCGTGTTTGTGTGTGTGCGTGGAGGGAACTAATGAAAACCACTGAGCAAGCTGGCCTCTAACTGAACTCCACTCAACACACAGCACTACAGGCCATCAGAGCTGGACAGAATGAAAGTATGAGAGTGGCCTTGTTATATATTATTCCTTCAGCGCTTTTCTTGCTCAGCTGGTAGAGAGCACAGTGTTTTTGCTGTAATATAAGCCAGAGGGTCACGTGGTTTCACTCTCTTTCTCATCGTCAGGCCATCACCACAATTATTCACTAAGTGAATGATTCAACCTCATTTATCATGTCTGGCTTCAATGTTTTCTGCTACCTGCAGAAAATGATTGTCCTTTCTTTTCTAACACTTTTTTTTCCCTTTTTTCTTTATTAGGTTTCAATTTGTATCTTAAGTATGTTCCATTTTTTCCAGATTTTTTTACAATGTTGTGTGTATTTTATTATGTATTTTAATGTATTCTATTTTAGGATCTTTCTGACTTCTGTAAAGTGTTTGAGTTTCTTGAAAGGCCCTCTATAAATAAAATGCATTATTATTTATATTATTATTATTATTAAAGATAGAACATGGGGTGTTTTGCATTTGAGACAACTTTAAAAAAAATAGCTGAATAAACACATTTACACAAAGGGAGAGTTTTTTGGGGAAATATAGATTTTCCACTTTTCTAGATTTCTTTAAATTTTGTTTCCTGTAGCCTCATTGAAAAGGTAATACTTTCCATTCCAAAGATTTCATAATAATATCATAGCAGCATCTGGCTGATCATACTTTTACCTTTATTTCGTGCTCAAGGCTATATGATTTCTACTATATCACCAACTTTTCCAAACAGCCTCCTGAAAAAGTTGCTTATCAGCTGCTTCAGAGGCACGCTCTTCTGTTTCAAAGCCAGGTAGATGAAAGCTCGTAACGACCAAACTCAGATTTGGAGGTTACAGTATCGAATGACAGCTAGCAGGACTTAGGCAGGTGCTTGACACGCAGTGAATGGAGCCTGTATGGGCTGCTCATTACAGAGGGACATCTGCTGCCGTCCGGCCCCCCTCCCCTCAGACTCCGCCCCTAGCTTTACACTGATGCTTTGATGCCCTGTCAATGTGTGTGTGAGAGACCAGCGGCAGAACAAAACAACACACACAAGCACACGGGCATGCACCCACACTTTCACACACACACACACACACACACACACACACACACACACACACACACACACACACACACACACACACACACACACACACACACACACACCCACACACACACACACACACCTGCCACCTACAGTAGCCGGCTGCTTGAGAAAAAAAATGTAAGAAAAAAAGGTGGCTGCTGAAAATATAACAATGTAATTGTGCATTGAATGATGTGTGAGTGTGTGTGTGTGTGTGTGTGGTGTGTGGAGGCAAAAAAAACCCAAAAAACAAACATGAGCTTTGAGACACACACCAGCCATTTTAATCTGATGTACACTCTATAGAGCGTGATTATTTGTAAATCATATTTTCCAGCTTGTGATTTCAAAACCTGCTTCGTGCCGAATGCATTCGAAGCATCACATTTTCCAAACACCCTTCATTCCATTTTCCAAGAACATTTGTCTAAGAGGGAGCAGGGTTTTTGTACCAATCTCTCTGAATATGCTTTTTTTTATTCCACAGATGAAATCCATTTCAATAATTCACTTGTGATATAAATGCCTTCTTTAAATAAATTATGCCGGCCGGAAATTAACAGCTTATTGTACTCGGCAACAAGTTCAATTTTTAAATGATTCATTTGGAAATGCATGGCAACATTCCTTTAAGTGGCTAATTATAAAAGACTGAAATGGCATTTGCGTTAAAAGACGGGGGGGGTGCGCTCATTAAAAGACCCTGGCGCTCTTTTAAAGGGTGTTACTATTTACACTTCTCTGTTGACTGTCATCCTCTATTACAGGACTAATAGACAACTTGCTCTCTTCTCCAAATTTTTCTGAGCTCTCTTATGAGTGAGGGAGGAGGAGGAAGAAAGAGAGTGTGTACACTAAGTATATAAATCAATGCAATGAGCAAAGTAGCATTGGAACATTCTGCATTGATTTTACAGAGGATGCTGTTAGAAAAGATACATGGGAACACAGAATGAATTACTCAGAGAGAAAGAGAACAAATGAGAAAAAATAAGATAAACAGAGAACCTGAAAACAGCTGGTATCATGTGGCAGCTTCTTAACCTCAGAGCTCAGGAAATTCATCACAACTAAGCTGCGCTTACAGTCCGTAACATGTGTGCAAAGTTTCTCATCACACTCGCAACCTCACACATTCACGCTCAAAGTATCAGCAGCTGTTGGTATGAAATCACGTATACGAGGCACCGACAGCCTAGCAAGTCCACAACAATACAAGATTCAGGGCTCTGTAAAGCTCTTTAATGACCCAGTGACTCACAAACAGGATTAGGAACCTTACACACATAAACCGCACATGCTGTCTCACCTCTTCTTTGCAGGGCCGTCCTCGCAGTACTCGCGGCTCCCATGGCCCTGAGAGCGCAAGGATCCATCTTCTTTGTGGCTACCCTTTGACCCCGAGCCATTCAGCTGCCCATTGGATAAAGAACCTGAGGAGAGAGGCATCGAAGGGGTTAGCAGCAAATATTCTTTTTTTTGTGAGTTAATTTTTCTATGAATTAATTTTCAAAAAACACACATTTTTCTCACTGTCTACCCGAGTTTACCTGTATTCACCCTTTGTCTGAAACGCTCTGTTTTAGTGCCTGTTTCTTTTAGCACCCCTCCAAAAAAAAAAAAAAGGATCGTCTGCTTTGATTGGCAAGCATTTCTGATTCCACATCTGCCCTCTTGGCGTCTTGCAGATGGGAAATGACTGTAAAGACTGCAGCTGCAGTTTCTACCTATATATAGTATAGTTGTGACATCACAACTTTATGGAAGTCCTTACAGCTCGTTTAAAGGCACAAATTCTGAGTATGGACTTCTCAGTCTATTGAGCTTTTGACATTTTGAATTGAGTATTTATTTTGCAAATATACCTGGTTAAAAAAAAAAGCGACATGGAAATCTGTCTTTTTACAATATAAGACCTGACCCCCTGTTGCACTGAATTCACGAGGAAACCTTTTTTCTCACCTCTTCATGTTGAATTAAGAGCCCATAAAAGTTGCACATTCTTGATCGATTACAGTCATGGGGGTCATGTTTATCCACAGTAAACTATATCAGAACATCTGTTTACAAATGGTCACACAACTTGTGCAGTATCATCCAAGTCTCATTTATCCAGCTGCAAGCTCAGTTCTTTCCAAATACATGCATTTTGCTTAAAATTTCAAACACTTGCATAAACCATGCAGGTGCACTGCTCACCCAAGCATGAGACTATTTATGCAGAATTTATTCAGAATGTTACGGTTTTAGCATTAAAGCATGTGTTTGGGAAGTACTGAGCATATTACTTGATAAATACAACTTGGATTATATTGCATGAGTTGTGTGTGAGTTTGCGAACACATATTTTGATACAGTTTTGCTGATGTTTAACATGGCCCTCTATTAAGTAAAGTCATTAAGAATTTTCTTAGTTTTTGGATGCTTCGTTCAGCCATTAGGCATGTGAGAAAAACAGTTGTCTTAATAAATTCAACATAACACTGGGTGAATAATTGATATACAAATGATCATTAGGGTGGGTGAAGTATTCTTTTAATATTGCGTAAAAAAATATAGCTTGAGTCTCCAGGGAAAAAACACTTTTTTTATCTGACAGTGTTAATAAAGCCTTCTGTTTTTGTCTTTGATTTGATTCAGTAGAGAGGGCTAAAGGCAGGGTAGAAACATTTCTTTTGATAAGATTATGGTGGTTGTGCTTTATCTGACAGTGTACAGATCGTGGAAAACAGAAGGAAGAGAGAAAAATAGAGAGAAATCCAGACTGTATAAATACACTGAGCTCCTGAGCCGAAAGCCTCAGCCAGCGATGCAAAAATAGTGACACATCTCTCCTGCGATTTTGACTGACTGGCACACAGTCCTTCACATCACATATTGCCACAACTATTGCAGCATAATAGTTTCACAGTACGGACACAGTTATTTATTCACTTTCCTGTCCATATTTTCCCTTGTCAAATGCAACTGTTTTTCTCTGCTGGCTTACGTGATGTCTGCCCTTTGACAAAGAATTAGAAAAAAAAAAAAGAAACAAGCCCGAGGCAGTGAAAGAAGTGAACAGATATTGCCGGACTTGACGTTCTTAGTGAGCCCAACTGACAGAGCTCTAATTAAATATTTAGCAAGCAACTCAGACAAACAAAATAAGCCCCCAGACAGATTCTGAAATCAAAAGCAACAACAGGCACAGAGAATTCAAATTAGGTCAAACAGAGGAGTGGAAGTCAATGGTAATTAAGGGAGACAACCAAATTAAACAGCTATCACAAGGCTTGATTTCCTCATGGGCAGTTCTTGCAATTCTTGGAACGTGTCACACGGGCCTGTCGGATTCAACAGCGCCATGTGAATGAGCAAACTTATCAGAGGAAGTTCAAAGCTTTTCAGAGTTATTTAAAAAAAGAAAAGAAGAATGCAGGAGCTGCCAAGGAGACTGTAACCACCTGGAGACAAGGTGAAATATCACTTTGCGGCGCTGAAAGCTGAAGATTTATATCAGCGAGCGAGCAAAGCAGCAATCAAATATTTGACACTGACAGTAATTCATCACATTTTACCCGTTTTGACCCGTTTTGACAAGCATTCATGGCCGACTGGACTTTGGTATGGCAGGTTGTTAAATTATTCACGTTCATTTTGCAAAAACAAATGATGACTCACTTAACATTTAAGCTCTGAGTGGATTGTTTGACCATGAACGCCGCTGTCATAAACCCTTTCATTCACTTTTACACTGGCATGTCACTTTCTCATTGGCTGAGGGAACACCCAGCGAAATTCCATTTGACTGATGCTTCGGAGGGATGTGTCAATCACCCTGCACTGCAAACTCCTAATGGTGGGTGTCAAAAGAAAAATAAATTAAGATAATAACGACAGTGGAGCACGGGTTAGGATAAGTGGCAACTTGAATGATATCCTGTTAGCGAGGAGGCTACTGTCGAACAAGCCCGGGCATTGTGTCATGTGAGAAAGATGGGACGAGGGAGGGGAGTAGTGAGATCAAATGACAGCGTAGGAGACAGGATGAAGATGAGCAATTGTAGAGCAGGTAAAAGCAGTTTTCAAACATGTGATTTAACTGAGATTTATAAATGTGCTTTGGGCTGAATGAATACACACACACACACACAGAGCCACATTTTCTCATTATAGACACACAGGCGGTTGGCTTCCCTCACACATGCAGGGCAGGTCAGTACCTGAAAACCGGAGGTACAGTCATCAGCCACGCATCGTTGCGGTCAGAAAGTTAACAGGCGCCGGCGAGATGAGTAAGGCCATCGCACTGCTGGCAATGCTTTATGTTGGTGTTGGAGAGCCGCAAAGTCTATAGGCCAGTGGTGAATCACAGCCTCACAATGTCATGGTTTGCACGAAAGGCTCACATCCGCGTATCTTTAATCAATCAAGAATTTCTCTTACAGGACCGTAGTTTTCCCTCACGTGCAAGAGGGATATATTTTAATATGAAAAAAAAAGACTGAGACAGATGAAGAAAATATGAATTTTTCACCATGAAAAATTATGTATTCATACATTTGGAGGAGCTGATTAACCCTTTGAAACCTGGACTGACATCACTTTTCTTGTGCTGCCTTGAAATGCCTTTTGCAAACTTTTTAACCCTTTGAACTGTGATCAGATTGGTTTGATTTCTTTCAAAAACCACGAGGAAAAGGACAAAGACCAACATCGCAAGAAACGTCCCATAAATTGCAAGAAATAAGTAAAAGGTGACGAGAAAATACCTTTTAAAAAAAGAGAGGAGGATTATTAGAAAATTGTCAAGAAATTGGGAAAATGTCCTAAATTCTGTATTCATAATTGTCAGAACTTTATATTTTTATATTTTATATTTTTATATTTTAACTTTATATTATGTCACAGAAAAAAATCTCTATGTTATTTCTTTGGCTTATTTGTAGGTAATTTTCTTGTAACTTGTAATTTATTTATTTATTTTTCACTTTGTTACTGTCTTGTTAAAATTTGCACTGGTTTCAAAGGGTTAAAAATGATAATTAGTTGAAGCACTACAAACAAGACGATGCAAAGGGTATAATCATGACTTCTGGATGGTTTATTTTACCATTGAAACTTTCACCGGAGCAAAAAAATGAAATAGCTCATTAACTTTAATTGTGCTCAGAGAATGACTGACGCATGACGTCCCCACAGAACACAAACAAACAGGCAGAGGCCCATTCCTCCGCCCCTTCTCCCCCCCGCCTTCCCCCATTCCTCCAAAGAGCTGTTTGACATATGCTGGTTGCACATGAATGCCCATCTGAGGGCCGGAGCTGGGAGTCTTGGGAAGGCAGAGGGGCTGGGGATGGGTGAGTGAGGCAGACAGGCAGGGAGCCAAAGGCTGCGGCCCTTAACTCAAGGTCCTGGTGCTGGCGGAGGCCTGCGACATGAGGCTGGGGTATGGCAGAGGTTAAGACTGGGTTGAGATGGGGCAGCTGAGGGATATGCTAGTGTGCCATCCCAGTGGCTGCTCCTATGGGGGTTGAAGGGTTTCTAATCAGATTTATGCGTGCTTAACTAAGCCCATCGCCTCACTATGTTCACCTCTAAGTCTCG
This sequence comes from Plectropomus leopardus, assembly GCF_026936395.1. NCBI lineage: Eukaryota > Metazoa > Chordata > Actinopteri > Perciformes > Serranidae > Plectropomus > Plectropomus leopardus. The sequence continues at coordinate 10,469,386 of NC_142192.1, read as the reverse complement.
AGAGAGCAGGAGGGAGTGAGCAGAGGTACATAGCGTAACATGGCGTATCACAGGGCTGAGAGGAGCCTATTAGTGTGAGCTGCAGTAATAAGAGGTACTGTAGCAGAGTAGAGGTGCCAAAAGGACAAAAATTCAGAATGGGGGCAGAGAGTGCCTTCTTAGGTTCTTGATTAGGAGTCGATTGATTTGTTGTTGTTTTATTTTTTTGTCCTGGGCCGATTCTGATAACGATAACTAAAGATACAAGATTCAAACTCTATTAAAACATATTCCAGTATCTCACTTCATTTGTTCAAGAACCGTTAAAATTTTGAAAAATGCAACAATTTCTTTTCTTTTCTATTTTTAAATAGTTTCTTACTATTATAAATAGTGTCATTTTGGCCATTTTTAAAGAAAACATGCCTTTGAAAGAAAAAAACCTGCCCAAAGTTTATTTCTATAAAAATGACCAAAAATAAATCTTAAAAAAACACCTTTTTTTATGAAAACATACCTTCTTGACCCATTTCTTAATAATAAGTAATTGAGAAGAGCCATAACAAATATTTGGATATATATTTTCATTGAAATTGAAAATCTCAGTGTCAACACTAAGAATAAGACAAACTCCGACACAAAACTTTGTTAAAGTGCTTTAAAGTATATGGTAAATGTTTAATGTTTAATGCTGAAAAAGAACATTTTTCAACATTATAAGTAGAACCATTGCTCTCTCCATGCTGACAGCTTTGCATTTTTTGTAGTCTGCCTTCCCTGGTGTTGTACAACACTTCCAGAAGCCAAGTGCACTTTTAGACCTTTTCTTCAGCACATCTTCCCAGACAGAGAGGAGAGTTTTGATGCAAAACAAAACGTCTCTTTGGTCATGAAGCCCAGTGTTGCTCTGCAGTTACTTACTTTGTCAGAGAAGTGTACGAACTAAACTGCAGACGGAAGTTTTTACTAACAGAGAAAAACAAGAGTGACGGCTGACTCAAAGGGTCCAACGCAGACTGAATGTGCATCAGCACATTAGGGATACAAACTACAATAATCTGGTCACATCTCGCATCTAGGCGCTTCTTCTGTAACTCTTTCCCACCTTGCAGTTCTCATACTAATGCAACTGAGGTTATGTCCAGTAACTACCAATGGTGGATGAAGTACCTGAAGGCCATACTTTACTAAAAGTACAAATATCTCACCAGAAAATTACTACAGTAGAAGTTAATCTCATGTTTTAAAATATTACTTGAGTAAAACTCTTACAGTATCTTATATTAACTTAAGTATCAAAAGTAAATTCATGTTATTAGATGTACTTATGTACTGAAAGTAAAAGTACAAATAAATGCTGTAATAGAAAAGAAAAGAAATTTAAAGAACACAAATCAATTTTCTTCTCTCCCATTCCTGCATTTGTGTGTCCATGCCCTCTTCCTTCCTCCCTACTCCCTTCCTTTCCTGTTTTGTAGTAACTAACAGGCTTCATGGAAATGTATTAGGGTAAAAGTTTACATTTTATTAAGGAGATGTAGTGGAGTAAAAGTGAAAGTTGACAGAAATATACAATCTCTAAGTTAAATATAGGTACTCTCAATACAGTATTATTACTTCATTACATTAGACCTCTGGTAACTACTTTTATTAATGGCAGCACAATACCAGTCGAAACACTAGCTGTTATTGAATCTTCATTGTATTGGATTGTAATGTTTATTATAAAGTCAGTAATATATGCGGCCTTACACACACACACAGCTCGGCACACTCACCAGAGCAGCACCAGTGGCTGAGAGTGGTGACCATTGACAGAGACAGGCGGTGGCATCTGAGCCAAAGTACAGCATTTCTCATTGATTTATTTTATTGGCTATCTGATTAAACAAAACGCTGAATATCGCAGCCAATACTCGGTTGATCGTTATTCTCGATTATACTTACAAACACAGGCTTAATGAGAAAATGAGTGCAATGCCGTACCTAATGCACAGGGGTCAATATACAGTGTTTCCACACATTGGCATGGACAAAATTTCAGAACTTTCCCAAGACTTTTCAAGGACCGAAAATCGTTACTATTCCCGATTGCCTGGCATTTTTCAAACATACAAGATTCAACTCTTTTAAATCATAATTTCAGCATCTCATATCATGTGTACAATGGCCATCAAAAATTTGGCCAAATAATTTTGGCCAATTTTACATGCCTTTGAAAAATTAAAGAAAAAAAAACTTGCCCAAAGTGTTTTTCTATAAAAAAAAATGTCAAAAAAAACCCCAGCAACAACATATATATAAAGCAATTATAAAATTCTCAGGTTAGTGAATATAAAGTAATCTGTGTTTTGACTTCCTCCTCATAAGTGGACAATTCTGTACAATTTGCAGTTGGAACTCTAATGTTATACAAGACTTTAATCTCCCTTTCCCTCTCTGAACAAGAGCACTAACATTCTCTCCCATGCCCTTTGTTCAAGTAATCCTCTGTGCCTGTATACAATTAAAATTGCAGGATAATATAAAAAGAAACAATGGGTAGTTTTATTTAAGGGAAATTCCCCGTAGTATCCATTCCCAGAAGCTTTTCAGAGTAAAAGCACATACTGCTAATTGACTGCCTGGCAAGAGGATTCAAAATAGCTCCAAATATATTGCTCTTCCCTCCAAAACCGGACCCGACAGCGTTGCATGACACTTACCGCAAGCCAGAACAAAACCATACAACAATGTGCAGTTCAGAAACATGTGCTTTGCACAGTTCAAAGCAGTAAAATGTGAAGCATCAAAGGGAAAGATGGGGCTCTGTAATGGCTCGAGCTGTTGCGTAAAAAGAGCATGCGAGGACTGAATAGATGCAGTCTCATTTTTTTTTTATTCGATACCTAAAGTCCCCCTCACTCAGCTACTGCGGTTGTCTTATTCATCTCCTTTTATCCTACTTTCCATCAATCCCTCTGCTGGTATTCCAGAGAGAAAATAGAGGGCCCGCACAGTGTTTTAGCTGCCACGGCTGACACTCCGGCCACGCAAAGGGCTGGCGGCATGGGAAATGCAGACAGACAGCAGAGTGACAGCAGAGCCAGCACTGAAGGAAAGGGGACGACATGCATAAAAAAAAAAAAAAGAAGTAGGAACGGCAGGTCTCAAGACGGGCAAACAGACAGGAGGAGAAAGAGAGGGGACAGTTAGAGAAATGGGCAAACAGGGGAGCCCTCTCTCTTCAGCCCCTTCTGGTTTTTGGCCAGCAGCCAGCTCCTCCATCAACGGCACTCAGGGAAATGGAGAGGGAGGGAAGGAGAGGATAGCAGGGGGGAGAGGAGAGGTATGGACGAGTCTAGCAGGGAGAGATGGTGATGTAAGGAGGTGCAGGAGGAAGATGCAGCTGTAATGATTCGGAGAACTGGCAAGGGAGGCTGGGAAACAGGAAGGGAGGGCGGCAATGGAGGAAGAATGAGAAAAAAAGGGAGGGTTTGGCTGACAGATACTGTAGGTAGTTAAGACAGGACAGGAAGGACAAAGCAGAGGGGAGGGAGATGGTGTGAAAAAGGGAGACGGATGGAGGGAAAAAGAATGGCGAGAGGGGAGCGAGGGGATGTGGAGATACATAATCGAGGAGATTGAGCAGCGGGAGGGAGAGAGGAGACAGGAGCTTGCGGAGAAAGGCAGTAACCAGAGTCCTATTGATGTGTAATGAAACCCTGCATCGGGGGAGAGACAACCGGAAGGACAGACAGGATGAAGGGGGACAGGAGGAAGAATGAGGTTGCGATGGAGCGGGAGAAGGGCGAGTGGGTGAGCAAGCGGAAGCCGGGACGCAGAAGGGCATAATGTCATTTGTTAAATAATGCAGGAGGCGAGCGGGAGAAGCAGGAAGTGTGATGGACACAGAGATGGACGGCTGCCAACAGCGAGAGGTAAAGTGGCTCGGGGAGATGGCATGATTGCGGGCTATAGGCAGGGAGAAGGCTGGGTGGGTGGGGGAGGTACGCTGACACACACAAACACGGACACACATGCAGCTGACTGACAGTCTGCCACACCCCCTTTAAAACAGATAGCTACTGCTGCCACACTGTGACGGAGAGAAGAGGAGGAGAGAAGGAGAGGCTGGATGGAGGTATGTGGGGAGGGAGTCAATGCTGCTTTAAGGAGGTATTGCTGAAACCACCTTCACTTAGATAACACTTATTTCCTGAAATGGTGGATACTTATCTGGAAATATACAGGACTTTGCCTCGATTTGGAACAGATTCTGTATATAGCTTACAATTTTTTTTCCCCCAATGGCAACAATATTCTGGTGCAAGCTTCTCACATGTAGATATTTTCTGGTTTCTTGGTCTACTATGAGGTTAAGGAAAATATAATGGAGTTTGGGGCTATTCTGATTTTTGTTTAAAAAAGAACAAACAACTAAATTACTTGAGAAAAATCAGCAGAACAATTTATAATGAAAATAATTTTTAGTTTGTTACACCCAGGCGGCAACCCCTGAGGCTGAAAAAATTAAGCCAATGCGAAAGTGCCAAAAAGTGAAACGAGAAAATCCCAAATTTTACAATAGAAATGACAACTGTACAGGGGGTGAGTTTTTATATAACTCACTTGTTCACATTTTGTTCAGGTTTTAAGTTACGCATTTTGAAGGGCAGGGCCGCTTCAGTGAAGGGCTGTCTGTGAGGCGCCACTACAGTCTGTAGTCCCTTTTACGCTGTCTGTTCAAGGCGGGGATACTGCACTGTCCTGCCGCCTCGCCATTCTGTATAAACGGTACAACTGCGGTACGGGAAGACAGAGGGGTCTTGCCTTTAATCCACCATTGGAGGTGGTAACAGTGCCGAAACAATGTCTGCAGAAACAGTGTAGCTGGCAGTATTGACAATTGGCAGGACAGGTGTGACGCTTTGATGACATGTTATGTGTGTGACCCACTGCAGCTAATAGCAGTTAGCGGCTTACTCAGAGAAGAAGAAGAAGGAGAGGAGCAGCCGTAAATGCCCACAAATTGGGAAAACTGAGATATGGGAGCTCCTTACATTCCGAGCAGAGGACACGATCAGCCGCCTTATAACAGAGAAGGTAAACAAATCTTAATACTATGTTAAGCCATTGTTATTGTTTATAAAGCGCTGCTGACGTGTATGTTACATGTCACATGAGAGGCATACGTTGTTCTGTTAAACATCACACCTCTTTTGTTTCAGCGATACCGGCATGCTATCAAAAATTACACACTGGAGCAGCATGATGCAGCTGTTTGGTTCTGTGTAAAAATGCAAAGGTGATGTAAAGACGGGATTTTGTAGTGGCTTTATAGCTCAGCCTCTGTGTAAAAGGGGCTAATAACTCAAATCCACCCCTCACACCTCCACAGCCCCATTATACACTCACTTCTGGCTCCGAAAACCAAGATGGTGATGGCCAACAAACCAATGAATGATGTCAAGATCCATTATTTCATACAGTACATGTTTGCATGTATTTTCTACACAATATTTGAACAAATGTTGTGGAAAAAAAACCCCTAAAAATGCCCATCATAATTCCACAGAACCCAGGATGATATTTTATCATAGCTTATTGCATCCAACAACACTAAAAACAAAAAAGTTCACCTTTCACAAGCTGAAACCAGCAAACGTCTGATATTTTTGCTTATGCATTTTAACAGTTAGAAAAGATTTATAATCCATTAACCCACTAATCATTTCCATACAACACTAATTTCTAACTTCTCGTTTTCTCCAACTCCATTTATGATATATTCAAGGATCATGTACATGCGTGGTCTGTCTCTCCAAAATGGCTGACAGTTTCATAATAATACCAGTGTGAGAGTGAAAACTGTGGCACATGTCTGGCCCTAACATAAGCCCAGTCTCTGTAACCCACAGTCCTCTAAAACAGCAGGAGCTGCCCATTCAGGATGTAACGCACGCTGAGTGTGATCTTCCAAAATGGCTGACCGTTTCACCACAACGTCTATGCGAGACGGGAAACTGTGCCGCTCGTACAACCTCCAAAGCCTCGCTAACCCATGGTGCTCTAAAACAGCGGGGCCCGTCTATTCAGCCCGGCTCCCTTTTGTGTCAGTGCGGGCTGCTGTCGTTACCCCCGGCACGACGGGCCGCCGACGCTTTCTAATGAGTCATTTTTATTCAGGCGATAAGGTCAGCTACCCGCGGCGGCTTAAAAGGCCCTGAGGAGTTCTGGAGTGGCAGCTATGAGATGTCAGACAGACACACGGAGATATACTAGCTACAGCGAGAGGAGGGGGGCACTCGGCACAGACGGAGAGGGAAGAAATGAAGGTGTGAAAAAATATACAATAAAGAAGAAAAATAGGGACGAAAAAAAGGTATAAAAGATAAGCTACATTTCAAAAGAGACTTCCCTGCTGTCTGTCTGCCCGTCTGCCTCTCTGCTAAGCTGGATGACTGGCTGGCTTCTTTGGCTGGGCGTGAACTTTCAGAGGCTCTTTTTTCCTCCTGTTTCCTTTCTTTCGGTGTCTGGGCTGTGTTAATGTCAGCTGAGAATAGCTTCTGAGGCACGTGTGAAGTTCAAAATCTCCGCTGTTGGCTGGCAGAGGGCTGTTTTGTGTTGGAGCACCAGTGTCAAACAAAGACATGGTGGCAGCTTGGTTCAAAACAAGCCGTTCATCCCCCTGTGCTTTCACTCTTCTTGTGTTGTTTCAGGTTTACACGGCCTAACAGCAAAATCCCGTAACTGTTACTGTAGTGAGCTTCCACCTGGAATTGGATTTCTGTCTAACTAAGCAACTTCAAGTATTAATTTGTGTCGGGGTTTCTATTAGTCCGTGTTTTAATGAGTGTAAATGTCCGAGCTGGAAAAGATTAACAACACGTCTACACTGGGTTTTCTTTGTGTGTGGCATTGTGGCAGACCTCTTCAGAGTCCCTCTGTTTGATGCGTAAACAACATTTGAAAACTAGTGGGAAATGCTTTCAGTTCAAGGGTTCCTTTGAGGATGTGACACTAAACCAGCAGAGTGAAAGACTGCAGCTCACTGCCCGCTGACCCACAACAAAAGGAAAATGAGAGTCCTTGATCAACTGTTCTCACTGGATTCTCTCCCCGTTAAGTAAAATCGGGTTCCGTCGTCAAAGTAAACATGCTCAGGCTCCACTTACAAACAGACTAATAAAACTGTCGCCTTCAATTAAAGGAATGAAGGGCCAGACTGAGACGCTAATGTCAGCCAAGCCAGACAAAACTGGCAGCTCTGACATTCACTCCGCAAGATGCTAGTGCAGCAGTTTCTTTGCTTTCTTTTCGTCAAAACAAAGCAAAAGTTTTCAACATGTCAGATTACTGCATTTCAAAATATCCTTTAATTGTTGCAGGGGCTGTTTACAGTATGCCACAAGAGATGTAATTCATTATATTCCATTTAAAATTTACCTCAGAAAGATTTCCAAGTGTGTGATCAGTGACAGACAGAATTGTTTTTCATCCATTGAGTCGAAACTGATCTCCACCATAAATGGGACCTAATATGCTTTGTCTTATTTTTGGTTTTATATATTATTTCACAATGTTTCCAATAATAGGATAAATGTATGTAAAAGTAATCTCTGTGAGCAAAAACTTATGGCTTCAGTTCTGAATACTCCAAAGTAATCTCAATTGTAATTTCCAATGTTTTGTTGATGTTAGCTCATGGTGATTTCTTTATGTGTTCATCTGCATCAGGTACGCTACTACAAGTATTTACATCACATACATTGCATGTAGCTACATGCTAACATCAGGAAACATGTAGACTTTGTTGCTAATGTTGTTAACTTTGGATTATGGATCATACTCCTGTTCGAGTATGTCCGGTTGTAAAGATTTTAATTAAGAAGCTTTGATTAGTGATTTTTCACGGTAGGAAGTGCAGCTGTAATGTAACTCTGTTACAGTAATTCCCCATCTGTAAGTACCCTGCTACATGTAGCTACATGCTAACAACAGGGAAACATGTAATTTTGGTTGCTAACGTTGTAATTTCTGCCCTATTTTAGGATTGCATTTCTGCTGGAACATGTGCGGATGTGAAGATAATGGTTGAGCTTAGCTTTTCTTGGGGATTTTGCATATTGCTAATTGCTGCTACACTTGTTTACAGCTATATCCCGGCAGCAATGATGGTGCAGAGACGCTGAGATATTTAAGACCCTAAAAAGCTAACCAATAAGAGCAGACTGGGCTATTTTAGGAGGGGCGGTTAAAGAGACAGGTGCTAAAAGATACCTTTACAGACAGTGGGTGGTTACAGATGTTCTAGCACAGAAAATTAAGTGTTTTTTGAACATTAAAGCAGGTAAACATAAGTAGAAACCCCAGATACAAGTATGAACCTAAAAAATGCATTGTAGGTCTTCTTTTAAGAAAGAAATTGTAAATTATGTTCTAAGACTGGCATGCAATGGTATTGCATGTTCAAACATCTAACTTCAGTCTTAACTTGTAGGGTACTGCAGACTAATCACTATAACTTTTGTCATTATTACTGTATTCCAGTAAATTGAAAAAATCTGGTCAGTTTGGTTTATTTCCTATTATTGGCCATGCAGTATTTAATACACTAAACTACCAATTTACCAGTATCATAGTGGCAAAATGGACAGCTACAAATATACGCCTCTGATATTTATATCAGTATCTTTCCCAATACAAATCCACTGGAAGAAGGGATGGGATGCACAGTGGTGCTGTTCCTCAGCATTAAGAGCATGGATAACAACTTACCATTGGAGTTTGGGGTTCCGTCACCATCCAGCTGCCGTTTCTGTGCAGTCCTAAACTCCTTTAGGGAGAGGTAAAGCACCTTTCGCATAACCCGCTCCTCTGACCACGGGATCCCATCACTGTCATCCTGTGGAAACATCCAGAGAGAGAGAATGGGTCAGTACAAACACAGACGGTTGTTTCTTTCATCATCTGCAAAAAAAACCATATTTCTGCACTTGTGTGAAAGTAAATCTCTGGTGCTTGGGCCAAAAAGCAGTTCTGAATTATCCTTTTATTTTTTTTGAAAAATATAAACTTGAGGACAGACAACAGCCCATTCATCTAGCCTGCGAGTCTGAAAGTCAGAGTGATGTTTATAATGAGCTTTTGCCTTTGTTTCTGTTGTCAGACAATAGCAAGCCCATGAAAGTGTGACTTACAGGCCAGCTGTGTTGAGACGTCCAAGACATAACAAAACCTAACAAGCTCATGTCAACACAGACTGTCCATTTCCACCCATGAAAAGTTATGACAACTTTGGAAAAGAGAAACCGACAACAAAGTTTTGTATCATTCCTTTCATATTGTTCCGGTTCTCGCTACATCATGACATTCACATGACACAACATTAGCATAACATAGCATGAGCTTGCAGCTAGACACTGGGCTGTGCATTTGCATAACAATGCACCAAGGACTGCATCTTCCCCACAATGCTGTGATAGGAGAGTGTTAGGGTGATGAATAGGTAGGAAGCAAATGAAAAAGGCATCATGGGACTGCGAGTTCATGTGTTGCGAATCTCTCCCAGTGAGACAGAGACAGAAGATGTTATTGTCAAAGAGGTCGCCAGAAGTCACACACACTACACGTCCTTTCCCGAGACATTTTGCCAGTCAGTTTCAATCTGGGCAACAAACGCATGACAGCACAATGTATAGAAATCAAAGCCGCATTTTATTCAAAACACTATATTGCTCATATTGAGAATTTTAACATCTTAATAGAAAAATACTCCAGTGCAACAAGCATTGTTAAAAGGGTCTTTAGCAAGTGTCCAACAGCAATAACCGTACTCCCCCCTCTCCCCTACACTCATTGCTCTGGCAGCTGTGTTTGATGTCGAACAACGCTAATGACTAAAGGAAATGAGATTAGGACATGAGCAACAACAAAGAGGTATTAATAAATAATGGAAACTGGAAATAGCTTTCTCTCGTCAAGCCATGGGGCGAGTGGATTTCAGCTGTGGGGTTTGAGAAAAGAAAACACAATCTGTCTTTGTGCAAAAAAAAAAAAGAAGGCTAATGTATGCTAATTATTTGAAGTAAAGACAATGCATTTCGGATCCTGTCAGCTCATCCCAGTGAGCCCGTTTCCTTCTGTCTGAGTCAAATGTAATGTAAAAAGCAGATGTGGAAGAGTGTGGGAACGCGTTGTGATCATCCGGTTGACTCAGGATCATTAGAGGCAGCTCGGCTGAGTGGCTGGTGGTCATCGTGGTGACATCAGCGCAGGGTGTTTCGAAAAAACCTCCACCTCACACAAAAATAATTACTACAAGATCTTTTATCGCTGCTGTAATACCAAGTTTCTATTGAGAACGAGTCAAAATCAACTGAAGATTTCGGATGACTATAGCCGGGGGTAACACCACTGAGTCTGTGTCAGCCTGTATTTCAGTCTGAGTGTGTGAAATGGAGAAACTTAATCTCATCCTAATATTATGCATCCTCCCACAGCCAGTGAATAAAATGCCACCGTAATGACTACTGCTTATAAATGTCTTTCTTTTAGTGCTGCAGTTCCACATCTAGCACACTCTATTCAGGCACATTCAAGCACACAAGATACCAGAGATGTTATGATGGATAAATTATGACTTCTGATCAGTGCAGACAACTCGCTGCTAATTATAGCAGCAGCACAACAGGATGTGTGCAAATGTGTCTATGTGCGTACTTCAAAGTGTTAAGAGTTCAGTGACCTTACACTGTGATGACATTTCAGATGGTGCATGTATTTTTATGAAAATATTTAGTCAGTTGACCATGTTTTGGGTATAAACTTGAGTTGATCTGATACACATGCTAGCATCAGAAATACCAGAGATACTGCCAATCGGTGCGTACACGAGTCTATGCACCGATCCAATACCAGATAGAGGTGTAAATCACTAGAGGCCTCACAATATATCATAATATATATAATATCATAATATTTAATTCATGATACAATACTATTGCAATTTAAACAGTTTGCAATATGCTGAGTATTGCAATACAATATGTTGTAATATATTGTGATTTTCTTTTTTCAACTGCTAATTATGTCCTCAAAGGAATTGTTTGTGAACACCTGCTTAACCTAATTAGATAAAGTTTTATTTCTGTTCATCTCGTCTTTTTTTTATTGCAGCAAAAAGATATCTAGTGGACTGGAAAAGCAATTGATTTAATCTGTATTTGCAATATTAATAATTCAAATAATTCAAAAATGTATACTTGATGTCGGTGTATCGATACAATATTGCCAAGAAAATTTCGGGATACATTGCCAAGATATATTCCACATAATTTGTTAATAAATGTTAAAGTAGTTTCACACCCAGATTAAACAGGAGTTTTCTAAAGCGGTCAGCTAGCCAATACTGTTTTAGAGCAGTGAAGACAATCTGTTAAACAGTGTCAGCATTTTGGCAATACGTTACACTGGAAGTCCCACCAGTTAAGGGTGTAACTTGAGCCATGCCATATAACAATGATAGCAATCATTTCACATCCATAGAGGGTATACTGCCATTGATTGATTGATTGATTTTTTTTATTTTATTTTAACATTGTGGTATCAGCTTAGTATGCAGTATTGGCAAGTGCAGGTACTGAAATTTGTAAGGGCAAGGAAAACATATAAATCAGATCTGCTTCATGCAACGGCTCTCTGCCTCGTCACTCACCACTACTGTTGTGTTTAATTCAACAGTGAGCCAGATATGGTTGAAGCACAGTGTTTCTTAGTGGATTACCTAAAAGCCACAGGTGGGTCATAACAGACAAGACTGCAAGTGAAAAACAACTTCATTTGGTGATCTTTCATGTCAGTGAAAACTTTCTGTAATCACAAAAAACATACAACCTCATTCTCTCACTTGATTCATTTCACAACTCCTAATATTTTTTGACAATATTGACAAGACTAAAGATTTTGCTTGTTTGTCTGGCTTTTGTGTGTTTTTTCTCTCTTCAGCAGATAAAAATAAAGCTTTTGCAGAGTTTTGTTTTGATTTCCCAGGTCTGCTCAGGGGGCCTTGGGGATGAGGCCTCAGCGGAGCTAAAGGGAGGGTGGGGGTAGGGACAAGATTAAAAGCTAGGTGTCTGCACATGATGGAGCTGATGGGTGACAGCCGCATCTCCCTGCATACAGCACACACACACACACACACACACACGAGCGCGCAGACCGCTCAGTGCACCGCTGGTTTGCAGCCTCTGACAGAGTCTGATAGGGTGTGTTTTGTGTGTAGTCCCTCATTACACTGTCACATGTGAGCGTGCATGTGCACACACACTAGCAAGGAAGGTTGTGCAAGTATTCAATTATGCCATTTTCTCCTGTAGTTAATGTCATCTAATCCATTCTGTGTGTGTGCACGTGCGTGGATATGTGCAAAAGCCTGCCAGGTAAGCACCAATTACCTCGACAGCTCACTGGCACTCTTTCCCTGGCGGTGTGTGTCACAAGGCCACCAACACACAAATACACACACACCATTTACAATATATCTCTGGGTTAACAAACACTCTGATATACACAGCTTCTATGGTACCCATAACTATACCTGATACACACACACACACACACACACACACACACACACACACACACACACACACACAACACACAGCTGCGCTGAGAAGAAAATTCTCTTCCCTCCCAAAATTTGACCTTAAAGTTCATCTGCACTTCTTTTTCTCTCACTTTCTCTCTGGTTTCCTCTCAGTTGTTGGCAGCGCGCCACAGATATTTCCTGCGCTGTGTACACATAGCAACAAGGTCTGAAAAAACAGGGGGAAAAAATGCTGACTGACTCTTCGTCAGCTGGGGAGAAAAGAGTGTTGAAGCTCTGCTCGATTACAGCTGCTGCACCCTGAAACCTCACTAATAGTTCTTCATAAGTTCAGATCATCGGTTAAATGGGTTTCCGCAACCTTTTCTCAACGGAAGGTTAACTATTTGTCTGACCTTAGAGGGTGTTTGCCATCTGTTTTAAGCCTCTACTTTCACTGGATTTCAAGTCACAAAAGCCTGCTTCTGCCTATCCGTGTGTGTGTGTGTGTGTGTGTGTGTGTGTTTTCCAGGTGTAAAATAAAGAATTGACGGACAGGAATAAAATAATCCCTCCGCAGACTTTCACACTGCCTGCCAGAGGGTAAGTGTAGCATGACAGAGGAGGGGAAACATCTACTCAAATAGGCAATAAGACCAAATTGTGTTGCATCTCAGTTTCTCAGTCACACATTGCAGTCTGCCGCACATGTGTGTGTGTGTGTGTGTGTGTGTGTGTGTTTCTGAGGTATTGCCAGAGCTCTTTAGAGAGAGCTCTTACACAGAGCAATGCCAGCCGAGCGCTACCTGGCACTGACACACACATCTACACCCCGACCAGCTCCCATCAGGCTAGTAGAATCCCACTAATGAGCGCGGGGACCTTTTCTGTGCACATGCGAGTGTGTGTGTGTGTGTATGTGTAACCAAGTGATGCATCAGGAATGCTGTGTGCCTACTGTCACCCGGCAACCCCACCCCCAAGTCCTATAAGGAATACGCAGGTAATCCGACCTGCAAAAGCCACAGAAATACACAGACAGACACCTTTTATGCATCCATAGGGATACTGTGCTTGAAAAGCAAGCCTCTTTTTTTCTCTCTCTCTCACATACGTGCATGCGATTAATCAGGAAATGCTTGGGAAAAAAAACAACTCAGTATCCTCCCACTGGGCTTCTTTAAATATTTTTTCCTATTAAACATCTCTATAAGATGGAATCCAAGGGAAGAAAATATTACCTAACACACACCTGAGAAGCAGTTTCTAAGTAACATTCAAATTATTTTCCTGACATTATTCTGGCTTTTGTGCTTCAGAATATGTCATCTCCAGCTGGAGTTTGTGTTTCCTACTTTCTTTACCCGCGGTTCTAGTGTAGGATTATACAGCCCACTCTCACTGAAAGAACACCTGTATCTGTCGACTGTGTGAGTAGCTCATCACAACCCATTCATACGTTTATGCAAAGCAACACCTTTTAATGACTGCAGTAGTTATTACTGGAGCAGAGGAAGTGAGGTGATGTCGTATAAAAAGTGACAAAGTCTGCGTAATGTCGTTTTAAGAGGAGTGGTGGATTGCTCAAACCGGTACAGGACTTTCACCCTGAAGACTTCATTTAATAACAATATGATGACACGTCCATCATGTGACTTATATCATCATGTTAGCAAAAATTATTTAAAGCCACACCATGCTTTTTTTCCCCTAAGCTACAAACCAAGCTTGTTTGGTTGCCTAAACGTAAACAAAACATTTTGTAACTTAACAGGTTTCTAATGTTAAGAATGTGTTTAAAAATGCAACTGTTAGGGTGGTAATATATGTTGTAGACTGAGCAGTAGCTGTTATATCAATAGCCTGATATGGGACAAGATATCATGTTAGAGTTTGCATATGGTAATATCGTACATGTCGTCTTTTCCTGGTTTTAAAGGCTGCATTACAGTAAAGAGATGTCATTTTCTGAACTTACAAGACTGCTCTAGCCATTTTATTATCTGCCTTTACCCACTTAGTGATTATTTCCACATTGCTGGTGATTTTTATCATCAATATTTGTGTCAATATTTTATTATTAAAAGCACCAACAGTCAACACTACAATATCATCAATATCAATATATATGATCAAAAACACTGAGACATTTGATTTTTCCATAACATTTAGCCTTAATATGTCATTTTAGGGATGGTCATATGTCATTTTGGAAGTCAGCGGAAATCAATCTATTCTGTTGTTCAGGTTTAAGAGAGTGTGCTGGATTACAGTGAAAATATGCACATTAAAATTTAGTGCAAGAAAATAAAAACCCTTAAAACATCTCTGCTAGTTAATGTTTTACCGTCAACAGAACAACCAAGACAAGTGAATAAACCGAGCTTTTAAAACTGTTCCAGGAATGGAGCAAATGTTAAAAAGCTTGCAGCGGCTTGCCAGTGATAAAAAAAAAAAGTCAAGAGTCTGAGCGGGATTAATCTATCATCACTGCATCTGTATCTGCTCATCTAACTGGATGAAAAGTGGAGCGGGTTCCACTTCATAACCCCAGCCTTGCTCAACAATCCTCTCCCACAGCAGACAAATCCAATAACTCGGATAGTTGATGAGGAAACAAGTGGATTGCATTGGCTGTGTGTATCAGTGGATGCAGAAAAAAAGACCGTGGGTGGGGTATTAGATACTTGGAAGGAGGGAAGAGAGAGACAGAGGGAAGGAGGATGGTGAAGAGTGCTGGATGTACAGTGTGCCCATTTTGAACTTTAAAAAGATCATCAAAATCAGATCTGACCTCTTGGAGATGATGTTTAACTCCCACACACTATAATATTCCTGGGGAATCTATTTAGGGGGTGCAAAAGTACGCTTTACAGACTATATGATTATCATTAGCGGTCGACATGTTGTTGGCCTGACAAATTATTATATATATGTATATAATTACAGTGAATTAATTAGTGAAAAATATTTTCACTTGACTTGAAAACAAAGTTGCTGGGAACTTGCTGTATATTATTTGGAAGTTTCAGTTTTGATTAAACAAATACTAAAGACATTTTAAGTTCTGTGTTGGAGTTTGTTATATTCCAATTTATAAATACTGGCAGAAAGATTGTAAATGCATATCGGTTCCAAATATATGTTATTGGACTAATTAACTAATAATAATCGGTATCGGCCCTGAAAAACCAATATCAGTCGACCCATAATTATCACTGTGCCAAAAATTCAGCAGCACTTCACCAGCATTTTGATAAAAAAAAACTTAAAATGTGAGTGAGATTGCTTATTACACCACTCATTGAGAAAGCACCCGCTGCGCCTTTAAGAACATCACAGAGCGTCTGTGTTGTGCTGTGGCTCTGTGTGTGTAAGTGTGACAAAAAAGCCACACTAATGTCAGCTCTGCAGCTTAGACGAGACGGTGCTTACTGTACAGGAGAGACGAAAACCACAGATTTAAAAGGTGATAAAATCAGTTTTCTCACGTCTTTAAGACTTTTAGTTTTATTTAACGATCTATTGTCCGATATAACAATTTCTACACAGACCTCAATGTAACAGAGCTACAATCAGTCAAAATTGCATCCAACAAGTTCATACATTTTCTTTTGTAGGTAAAAAAAAAAGAAAAGAAAAGGTCCTCCTGTTAACACATGTCAACATTCACACACTTGGGAATCTTCATATACGTACATTTCTCTGTGTGTGAGTGTGTGCGCTTCTCGCTGGCTGTTCTAAAAATAGCACCGTGCTGCTGCAGACTGTGCGGATGTCATGGCAGAGGAATGTGGGCCACGCGCCAGCTGCGATCTGCTCTACAAAACCAGCCCAAAATCTGTTATTCTAACACACATTTCCCTTTAGGAGGAGGGACAGAGCGACGGATGGATGGATCTATGGAGGAGAAATGTTATTCTAACAAAGCTTAGGTTATTGTATCCAGTAGTCAGGACAGTCTTTACCCCACGACTACCCTCTTTCTTCCTTTCTCCACATCTTGATGTTTCTTACTTTTCCACCGACACATGGGCCCCAGATGACTAGCTGCGAGGAGATCACTGCGCACGGTTCATGAGCGGTGCAGATGATTGCGATAACAATTCCTAAATGCATCACCGTAACCTCTCCTGGGGTCATGAGCAACCATTTGTGGATTTGAAACATGTAAGGCATCTTGATTATGACCCTGCGGAGAAACAAAGCAACTGCAAAGTATTAAAGTAAGCCTAAACAATGCAGCGACAAGAAGGCCAAATGATGTCTCCACAATAACAGAGGGCTCAAAGCAATCCTGCCAGTGAAAGATGCAAATAAAAACATCTACGTAGCATTTTTTTTTTTTAGAAGAACTGAGTCATTAGAAAACTGACTTGAAATTTGGTCCAGGAACTTTTGAACCAACTGCCTGCTTTTGATGTAAATGATGGCCGCTGCTTCCCAAAGAGCACCTCTGCACTAACAAAATGTGACAAGCAGTTCTAGCATCAGCACGATCTGCAAACAACTGACGCAGTGGCTAAAACCAGGCCGACTTCCTCAACTACGAAGCACGTGTTCGCTCACAAAACTCACATTCCAATTCTAACTACATCCTGGTCCCCCGTGTCCCTCATGGCTTCAAGTAGACCGGATGCTTAGCTCAGCTTGGAGCTCTGAGAATCGGCCAATGGAACAAGGTTTGTGGGGTTGCCGGGGACAAGAGGCCCTATATAATCGCCTCATTACACCACAAGCTCACCGCATCGGAATGTGTGTGTGTGTGTGTGTGTGTGTGTGTGTGTGTGTGTGTGTGTGTGTGTGTGTGTGTGTGTGTGTGTGTGTGCAGCCAGAGGGCCTTCCCTTTAAACTTTGGGATAGCCCCAACATTTAGAGCAGAAGGAACCAGAACATTTCCATCTGCAGATGAGGAGGAGAGGCAATGAGAGGAATGCTACAAGGGCTGAAGGGCTGCAATCATGTATATGACTTAACCCTTTGAAAACCTGGAGTGACATCACTTTTTTTGTGAACCTGTGAACCCTGAGCAAATAGTTTTATTCATGTATCAAGTATTAGCAATTATCCTTCAGATACAGTTATCCCTTCCATATGGTTATCATATACTTGTGACAAAGACATGCAACCGAGGCAGATTATTTTAAAATTTAAATAAACTCTGTTGTCAGAAATGACAACAATGACACATAAACTACTCTAAGTATCTTATTCTAAATTATGTTCTATTTAAAATTGACTTTTTGTTGTTCATATCAGACAACATATAAGCCGATAAATCCGTAAAAGGCTAATATCAGCTGATAAAACTGGCTGACCTATATATCAGTCAGGCCGTATACATACCTGATGTTTTTTTTGATGATCCTGATACTATAGTTATTGCAGGCAACAGATCGTGATATCTTAGCGTGAGTAACTCTGATTCCCACCTCTATTCCAGACAGATCCTCTCTCAAAAGGGCCATTTTGAAATTGTCAACATGCAAGAAATTGGATGTGTGACCACATTCTCCCTCCACCTTTTCTCCCTGTACCTACATATGCAGCAGATAAAGGTTTCTCCCTGAGAACACAATGCCTTCTGTCTGCAGCCTGGCCACGACGGGCTCTCCTGCTGAGCTCAGTGTCACAAACACACACACACAAACCTCCAGCGTCTCTACTGTCAATCATATCAGCTGTCTGCATTTGCACACTCACGCACACACGCACGCACAGTCTGAATCTATCTGAGCATGCATAAGTGACAGACTGCCAGCGCCATTCAGCCCTGTCGAGCATAAAACGCTATCAGGCTGGTAAAAAGTAGAGCAAGAGAGAGCGGGGATGGAGTGAGCTTTTAAATACAGACTGTGACTGAGTTTATTTTGACTGAAAAAAATAAATGTCACAGTGCTTTGAGGTTCCAGTGTGTGTGTGTCTATATGTGTGTAGAAGACGCCCAACTGGCAGCATAATAAAGGTGTTTAAATTGACTGGGGTGCCCACCCACACTGGCTTTGTGTCCAGCTGACCCCTCTTCTGACCTTTAACCCTACACACACAAACAGCAGCAAACACAAACCTTACATTGACGAATTCTTAAACCTGCAGAGCTGTATTTCATTTATTTGTCTCAAAATGTTTGTCTTTAGGATTTGATTTTAGGCAAATGAATGAACCAGCTTTCTACTAGAGGATGAATGCAACATACTGGTGTCTAAATAGGCAATTGTTTGACTGCAACCATACCCAAAATGCAACCAATTGATGATTTTGGCCATCTGTTCACCAAATTTTAGCGACATCTTTTATGAACTTTGAGAAATGTCTTTAAAACTAATAGAAAGTGTTAATCAGTAATGCTAAAAAATAGAAAAATAAGTAATAAATACGAAACTCGGAATCATTCTAAAACCCTTGATAATCTGCAAAACTGGTTTGGCCTGGTTTTTCATCAGAGGTCCATGACCTTTAGGGGCCCTCACAGTTATTGCAGGGGGCCTGACAAATTATGCTTGATAATTTAAGTTTCTTTTTCAAGATAACAATGTGTCTGAAAATACACAGTAACAACATACTGATGAAAAAAAAATCATCCTGTTCCACAAATTGCAAGACATTAGGAGATGTAGTAAAAAAAAAAAAAGCTAGGGCAAGGGAAAAGGGAAAAAAAAAGGGGGAAATCGTATTTATAATGTTACAGAATTATTGTTTTCAAGCACATTTTCCAAGTTAATTCCCTTGTTTTTTCTTTTTTTTTTGTCTTTCATTTTTTTTGTTGCTCATTGCCTTCTTCTCGTGTTTTTGAAAGAAATCAAGCCATTTTGTAAAGGTTTCAAAGATTTAAATTACACTACACACCATTAATGACAGGCTGTTTGTTAGCCATGAATCCTTGTGCAATCATGTTAGATGGCTAAAAACTGTGCGGCACCTATTTTCACCTTTATTTTTTTCTCTCTGTGCAGCACCTGTCCATAACAGCGAGGTGCACTATAACAGTTAGGCACTATTGAAATGTTCTGGTGTAAGGACATCCTTGTGCATCACAATGGATTGTTGCATAATTTTTCGGGAAAGACTGTGACATACTGTCCACCTCAGAATCCACCAGTGAAAATTCAGAGGGTTAAACTAACACATTCTACAACTTATACATATGTAGTAGGGGGTCCTTGCTCCATGTCGCTATCAGCTAAAGGGCCCTCAGCCTGAAAAATGGTGGAGACTCCTGGTTTACTGGCTTCCTGGAGCACAGACAGTTCTTGTAGTATTGACAGATTATCTAACAGTACATGAAAAGAGTTTCCTCAGGTTTGCTTCCAGCCTTAGCGCATACACGCCACACAGCACCAGAGGAGCATTACCGTAAAGAGCCACGGCTCAGAGCAACAGTTTCCTGTTCATTCGGTGCCACAAAGCTGAGAAAGGATGGTGGAATTGTTGTTGTGGGAATTTTAAGTGCCTCTCATAAAGTGAAATGTTAAAGTAACGGCGTGATATCAGCTTTGCAGTCGTGTCTCTGTCAGTTTCGCAGCCTCGTTGCCATGGTTTTTAGGGCTCAGTTGAGGAAAATTCTTCATATTCTTAAGTTACATTTGGCAGGTTGAGAGTGCTGACTGTTGAAAGAAAAAAAATCAGTTGAAAGAGAAAAAAATCAGGCAGGTCTGGGCTACATCTGGTTTCACAATAGACTAAAATGTAGTCTTGTAGTAGAAATGTGTTAAAATATAACATAAAGTGACCCTTGTGTGTATGTGTGTGTGTGTGCTCTCTCTGTGATTTGACAGGTTGCATAACAAATGGCTCCCATTCAGTAGTAACAGCCTCATTCAGCACACTTACCCTCCAACTCTGTCACAATATCACTTTCACTTTGGCTACTTGCCGTCGACCGGAGGTTTGACTCAATCCCCTGCACTGCAGGCACATGCACACAAACACAAGCTTGCTGGCTGCTGTCACGTGGACAGTTGTGATCGACAGCGCTACGCAACACGCTGTCATTCATCATGGGAGCGGCAGAAATGGCTTCTGCACCTCCCTGATATTCTCTCGGGAGACTCAGAAGACCCTGCTGCTGAACCCTCTTAACAGAGCTGCATTTCTAACCTTCTCTTCTCCACACACCAACTGTGCTGGTCTGCACACACAAATATGAGGTATCAGATTGTATACAGCCGAAGGAATAAAGCTTTACATTGTCACGCTGTCTATATGACACTGACTATGAAGACCCTTCCACATAATAAAAGTCATATTAGGACAGTTATTTACATTGACGGATGCAAATATTAATCCCGCTTGTTCAAATATGTTATGAGCTGTGTGAAGGTGTGTTCAGACCATGGCTTTTTTTGTGAAAGCCAAAAAACAAAATGAAAATAATAATCAAGCGTTGCAGTCTTTGTTCATGGTGGTTCAGACTACAGAGCCTCTGTGTACACTTGATTCCAGCTATTGGTTGTATTTAGCTATGAACCAAGTAAGTACTGATGTTAACAATAGCCTTTCTCAATTAGCATAACGGTTAGCACAGATGTTAAAGGCAAATATGCCAAAGTACTACAGCAGCCGAATTTGTGCAACTAAAGCAAGGCAAAAATTTACGTTTGGTCTTAAAAAAAAAAACTTATTTAGTTATTTAGTGACACATGTATGTATACATATATACGTGTATACATACACTAATATTATCCAGCAAATTGTTTGTCCTTACAAGGAAGTTCCTATTTCTGATGCTGGACTTCTAAATCATCAGGTTAGGAGAGACGAACAAAAGCAAATCATATTTCAAATACTGGAAATACACTTTGAGTCTTGCAATGGGTTTTGGGAGCATTCAATGCACTGTAGGATCATAAAACTAACTACAATAATAGACTTGCGGAGCAGCATTTCAAGTTTTGATTCAAGTAAAACACAAAAATTGGACTCCCTCAGTTTACTTTATATGACAGCAGTAATATATTATGAAAACTCGGCTATAGCTTTTCCAACTTACAGCTTGCCAAGTTTGGCCATAACACACTTGACACATTATCTTGTATTTGGAGGAGTGTTAGACGACTAAAGTGCGTTGGTCACATCACATTACTGGATCTTAAAATACTACTGGATCAGACATAATGCGCTTGAATACTCACTGAACTTTGGTGTGTGTTCATACAACCACACACACAATATGTTCCAAAGCATATGCACAGTTACAGTTGACATATCGTGCCACAGAGCTGAAGCTCTCCCACTCCGGCAAACACAAGGCGGGGACAGGAAGGCAGAAACAGGAAACAGAGTAACCTCATTAGCCTCGTGCCTTGTATGACAGGAACAGCCTGCAGGCTAGCAGGCTAATACGAACATACAGAGCACCAGCAGCCTCTGGTCAGTGTATGCAGCATCTGTCTGCGACTTGTGGTAGATGCCATTTGTATGGAAGCAAGCTTGTGCGAGGGCAATGCCTGAGGGGCACTTCTAGAAAGTCTCCCTGTTAGCCTTGGATAGTCAGACTCATCAGACAGACTGTAGGATTACATCTGGAATCCAGTTAGGTGAGGCTGTAAACAATCAGACAGGAAGAAGCACACATAACACACGTACACGTGCACACAGACACACTTACACAATAACAACTCATAGCCCGAGGCTTTAAACTCATTTACCCTTGCAGAACTTTGCACGAGCACAGACAAGCTGCTTTACTAGAAAGACTCATTAATTCCCCTTTCCACAACCAGGACATAAAAAGATATTGAGCGTGTGAAAAAGGTTGCCGCTTGCCCACACAAGTGAAGGGACCGCGTACTGCGAGACGCAAGTCAGATTACGCAAATGAGTACATTTATTAAAAAGAAAAAAAAGGAAACCGCTTCATCTCCCGCTTTCCATAGAGACGCCTAAAATGTTGCCACTGAGTATTTCAATCCTGCATCTCTGTTGAGATTTAACAACGCACAAAGACAAACAGATGGCCTCTGCACCTCCCTATCTCATCTCTCGAGCCCTCCTCGCATCACCTCCAATCAAAAGAAATTCAGTCTCAGTACAATCATTTTTAGATCCGCTAAACGGCACTGTCTGTTGACGAGAGGGTGACGGAGTTTTCGACCGATAAGCACCAGAGTGTGTGCGTTTGTGCTGAAGCAGTGCTCTAGTAGCCGCCTTGGCATGTGAATTGTGTTTTTGTAGCCGCAAAATGACCTCTTTTCTTCACACCCCCAACTCTCACACAGTCACACAGTCTCTCTCTCACACTCACACACACACACACACACACACACACACACACACACACACACACACACACACACTTTCCTGAACACACCATTTGTCCCAATCTAATCCACCACTGTGCATTGTGCCTTCATTGTAGCAGCTCACAAAAGCAGCCATGTGGTTAATATAAGCAACAGTCTCTGGGACCAGGCATGGAAATGCACGTAATAATCTTAAAAAGAAACCACAGGTGATAGCCAACTTACAGCTGCCAAAGTGTGCTTTTGGTACTTGTTCACATTTGTCAGACAAATACTGTTTTTTTTTTCTTTCTTTTTTTCAATTTCTTCACGATTATTTATTGGTGCTACTATTTTGGGTGGTTTTGACAGCCATTTTAAGGGTCTTACGCTTATCAATCAATAGGGCTGTGTATTGACAAGAATCTGGCAATACAATATACACCCCAATACAGAGGTTAAGATTCAGTATATAGCAATAATCATATTGTATCTCACGGTATCTTTTACATCAAATTTTAAGAAGCTAGTGTGCTTTTTCAACAGCCTTAATTCCTTGTATTTATGATATAGAAGACTCAAGTGACTGAAGATACACTGCAGCACTGCTATCTAGCGTGCAGGGGTTTAAACAACACAAATTCAACAACTGCCACAAACATCTGCATTTTAATTATCAGTTAAAAACAGATAGTGCTTTTGAGAAATTATACATGTACACAACATGATATTATGATACTTAGGTGTATCAATATTTTCCCGCACTCATATCAATCAACCAAAAAGTTGTTGAATTGCTTTATTGTAAAAGGAAACAAAAATTAAAAAAAAAAAAAAAACAACCAGTGTGTCACATTTTATCAAACGTTAATGTAACAACCTCCAAGCCTGGGAAAGTATTGTAATATAATCAGTTTTTTTAAAAATGAAATAAATAATACAAGCTATGAGATTTTGCCTTTTGGTTCTTTGCTGCGCTGAGTGTGGGCCTCACCTTAGTGCTAAATCCTAATCTGCTCAGCCCAACACACAGGAGCACAGACATAATGCACTTATGAAATGCTGGGTGTGTGTACATTAGTTTCCTCTGCAACTGTCTGAGTAATGTTTACCCTGTAAACCCCTGTCAGCATCCCTATGCAAAGACTTTAACCTGCAAAGTTTCCTAAACCACTGACTAAAGTGTGTTGCCTCACATTTAATGGTTAACAGCTGCTTTGAGAGCACAACAGACTGTGAGGCAACAGCATCTCGATTTCAACAGATACAATAATACAGAAAGAGATTGTGGTTTTAAACACAAGATTTCTCAGGGAAATGTGTAATACGAAATTGACCAAGCAGAGAGTGAGAAATTAACGGAAAGTCTGCCTTTCTGTATGCCCATAAAGCACCATTCCAGTACTGCATCCTATGCTAGCACCTTCCCTCACACATGAATGCAGCCAATGCAATGTCCAGTGTTGTTCACTGAGATGGATGACCACCCTCAAATGGCCTGGATCCATGCACATAGGTATGCACACACACACACATACACACAGTGACATTTAATATTTAAATTTCACTTTGAAGAGGAGCAGAATTGAAAAAAGCAGTGTCAACAGGAAAATAAAACGTGTCATGAAAAGGAGAGGAGCAGAGACGAGAGGAGAAGCACACAGTGGCTCCTATGTAGCCACTCTGGGCCTGGTGCCGGTTGGCATCGCTTGGCATCACCCCCTCTGCAGCTGGTGGCAATATTAACTCGCCTGTTGGCAGACGGCTGGAGGGGGCACATGGGCAACAGCTAGCCAGCCTGGAGGTGGGGCAGAGCTTTGTATGTGTGTGTCTCTGTGCGTGTGTCTGTCCTCAGATGCCCTCTGTTGGCCCTGATGTGTGTGCACACTTGTGAGTAATTCACTTGAGGGTAGGTCTGACTTTGTGTATGCAACTGTGCACACATGCCCTGGATGTGTGCGTGCATGTATGTGTATGTGTATGTGTGTGTGTGTGTGTGTGTGTGTGTGTGTGTGTGTGTCTGTCTGTCTACATGCAGCTGCTTGCAGCGGTAGATGGTGTGAGGATCTAGACCATAAACAAAGAAAACTGAGCCGAGATGAGAACATGACAAAATATTGGCCAGCCCCTCCTGAATCGCATTTGAAAACAAAATCCAGTGCAAACTCCAGGCCTGAGCATAACCTTGGAAAGGAACATTATCGACTCCTAAAAGTTCAGGCTCTCAGACAAAAGTTCAGGCTCTCAGACGCTCCCCTCCACTCCAGAACAAAACACAGTTTTCCACAACTGAATAGACAGCTTTTTTTGACTAAAGGCTGTGCATGATTTTTTTTAATCACACAGGAATGCGCAAATACCTCTTTTTTATTGCCTACAACTTTAGAGTGGTATGCTCTAAGAAATCACTGTCGTTAAAGGACTGTTCATTATTTATGAGTGGGAGGAGGGGCAATACAAAACAGGGGAGGCATGTCAAATATTTTTTTAAGCACTGGGGAGTGCCTTATGTTATGGTGTAGCTTAGGGGATGGATATACAACTTTTAAAAAGTTTTTTTGGATGTATTTTAAATAGCCTCTGACTTACAAAACATGCCAGCAGGTTTTAAATGCATGTTTTATTGAGAAGAAAAATCTCCAGAGTTAAAGCATTTATAATAGCCATAGTATGTGTGTGTGTTTAATGTATAGGCTTATTATTTTTGTGTGGTAAGACCAATAATGGGTGGCACCCATGTTCTGCTAAAATTTGCACATCTCTTGTGTGATGATGTGATTTGTAAGGATTATTTGCATTTTACATTTAAGGTGGAGGAGGGGTCATGCGTTTTTTTTCCCCAGTCACTAAGGAAGGCTTAAGGAAAAAATATCTGTAGCCTTGGGGAGGGTCAAAACAAAAAACAAAACAGAGTCACATCCTTGGCAACATCTTCCTTGGATAAATAAAGAACAGTCCCTAACAAGCATCGGCCTAGGTCACTTAACAATTTGTCTTCTCAGTAGCTCTAGTATGAGCAAAAAAAGGCAGAAAAGTGAAATTCAATTTGCGCTCAATACGTTAACGTGACTCATCTCGGGAAAATGCTCAGATGCTGATAACAGTTTTTAGCCTGACATCACACACCAGTGATGCAATTAATGTAAGGCAACAGAAAAAAAACTCCATGCCAAGATTGCTGTGCAAAGCAAAGAGACCCATTTTCCACTACTGTGACTGGGGCTGATGACAGCAACAACAGAGTACCTTGTACAGACCATGTAAGGTCAAGTCTCTCTCTGGCTGACAATCTCACTAACAAGCACATCACAACACAGTGCTCTCTCTGCACTGTACCCACACACACACACACACACACACACACACACAATCACACACACACACACACACACACACACACACACACACACATACATACACATAGACACACAAGACTGTCTCTGAAGGACTTAAAAGCTCACACTACACAAGAGCTTGTCTGGATCATTACTGGCAGACTGTGTACTGTTATGTACACATACACACATAGTTAGGGCCAAGAGGTGCATATCCATCCCTGCTCCAAGCAGCTGTTTATGACGAGCAAGTCGGTGCGACCCGTGCGTGTTTGTGCGCGTCTCAGTGTGTGCACATGTGTACAATCGTGGGTTGCTAATTATATGCCTTCAAATGTGGCTTACATGTGAATCAAAGAGGCCGGCTGAGTCAAAAAGCATAAGCCTGAGAATCTCCTACACGTCATCCTTTTCAACTGCAAAGAACAAGAATACATCTATTCAAAATGTACCTCATCCACCACAGCAGAAACCAGGAAAACACTACAAACTAAGCCCAATACATGTCAAGTATTTATTGAAAAGAACGATTGCAGCTGAAATATTTCCGATGACAACACCATACAATATTTCATGAAACTTGCTTGACAAATGGGACCATTCCAACAAAGCAATAATTAGGCAACATAACTATTATTTCATAGACAACACAATTATTTTGCTGCCTCCCATTGCTTACGCGAGAGAAAATGAATCAAACTGTTATGAACAAACCACAAATATCACTTGGGTGACAAGTTAATTACCCAATTTAACAAAGCAAATAATTTCCCTCTGGCTCCGGGTCTAGTGAACTATTTTCCTTATGGAAATGAGACTCTGTGAGCATACAGAGGCTTGCGATGCACGGTGGGGGAGCTGACGTCAGCAGAGTTGCTCTGAAAAGAGCTATGTGGGAGCTCTGGGCTGGGTCAATAGTTAAGGCCTGTTATTACTTTGTTGCCTCTCCTGGTCATTGAGGTAATTCAATATCAAAGAGAAGAGAGGCGAGAAAGGGTGTGTGTGAGAGCGTGGTTAAGCTCTTTTGTTTCATCTGGCTCACCCTTTGAGGAATGCAAGGTACATACATTGTTTCTTACTCTGCCTTAAAGGGATAGTTTTGATGTTTTGAAGTGGGGTTGTTTGTAGTACTTATCCATAGTCAGTGTATTACATATACCACTTTCCCACCGAAAACAGCATGTGCATATGGGTTTTTCAAACATGGGTTAACCTGCTAAAAATAGGCCAAAGACTACTTTCCTATTGCCAGTAGAGAAGAGGTGTGTACACTGCTCTGCAGCAGACACATATGCCTTTCTGTGTGTGTGTGTGTGTGTGTGTGTGTGGTTTTGGAATATGCATTCAATGTCACAAACAGGTAAATAGAAGAAGGTCTGTGAAAATGCAACAGTGCTTACTTCTCTTTATATATCTCTTACTTACTCAATCTCTCCTTTGAACTTAGTGCAGACTAATTTGGATCAATCTTTTAGTGCTGCTTAGGAGGAGATGGAAAGTATTTAGTGGAGGCACGCTGTGCAGTTTGCTGGTTAAGGAGCTAAAATTTGCAAGGTTACCCAGGTGTTGACTTTCTATCAATGCCATTCAGAGCCCAAGGATGTTAATACCCGTGAGTATTGCTAAGTCATCTGACCTGGGTGTGAATGCCAATTATATATTTTCCAATTGCATTGAAAGCCAGATGTGAGTAGGCGTTAGCAATTTTTCAAAATTTTTTATTGCAGTTGGAATGAGACTATACAGTAGTTGTCAGACGGCATGCTCCCAATTTGGAGAAGTAGACCAGAGTCCATCATGAAAGCTAAGCAATGTTCTGCCATAGATGGGGGTCAGCAAAAAAAAAAGTATTTCAGCCACCATCAAAAAAAAAAAAAAAGTTTAAGTGTATGCTATTGGGGAGTATTTTCACTGTTTTACCTTCCTGTCAGACAGCCAGTTCCAGCAGGGAAGCCATTAATGGCTCCAGTTCCTCATCTATGCTCACGTTAAAGCCACCAGACTCATTTAAGCTCAATGAACACAAGAGCTGCTGGTCTAGTGCTTCTCCAATGGAAATCACTGTCTGACAGCAAGGTAAAGCACTTAAAATCTAAATATAGCATACATTTAAACTAATATTGATTTTTTTTTTAAGGTGGTTAAAATACATTTTGCTGCGGACGCCTTTACAGCAGTACATTACTTGGCTTCCATGTCAAAACTCCAGCCTGTGTCTCCAAACTGGAGGCGTGCAGAATGACACTGATATACTGTCTATGGATAAGTACCACATACAACCCAGCTCAACAAAATTCAAACTATCCCTGTGTGTACATGCCACTGATCTTACATGGGCACATACATTCTCATTCACATGCAATGAAAAATCCACAGTTACAACCCCAAACCTACATGTGCTGTCATTAATTGAGAACAACAGGGGTCACATTAAACATATGTCAGACATGACACTCTTCTGCAGAGCTGAGGGCTTTTTTCACTTCACCAAGGAACCATGTGTTCACAGACACATGACCGAGTGATTTGCTCAACAAAATGGCGGCTTTGTGGCCTCAGCAATCCTTGTTACATACCAATGAGTTTTCTTGGGAGTTGGCAACAAAGAGCAACTTATTTCTTCTCGGTTATGAGGAACAGGCAGCTGTGACTGGTGTTGGAAATCTCAAACGACTGGCAATATTCAGCGAATGGGCTAGGGTGGACCGGAGCCAAAAATAATCTCATGAACTTCAATCTTGCCAAAATTACCAATCACAGCCAATAAAGTTTAATGAAACTGCAAAAGGCTATGAATCTCTAATACGAACACGAGGGTGGCAAAATGTAATCAGGTACACAGTCACATCTACACACACCTACAATCTTTTTATTTACTGCACCATTCAAAAGGCTAAGCTAGTCCACAAGCAAAGTGCTAGACAGGCACTCCCTCATAAATCTATAACCGTTCATGGGGGAATGGAAAAAGCAACCTTTACAGCGCAACCTCTTATTCACACACCCTCTCGCCGCTCCACTCTCTCTTTATTGCAGTCCAGATGCATTCTGTTTATTTACCCCGACACCGTGGCCCAATTTAGCCGGAATGAGGGAAATTAAATCAGAGCCTTGTGAAATCGCTACACTTCCCAGCCCCTCGTTTTGTCCATTAAATTGTCATTGTTGGCCAGCCATTTACGAGAAGCAGCGAAACAAATGTAACGCCGAAGGAGCGGAGCAGAAAGCCAGAGGACGTGGCGGAAATTGCAGCTCGCGAGTTGGGTGGGAGGTGGGGTACCTGGTCTAAACAAGAAATCATTTGCTGACACAGTCAATGTGATGGATCAGAGTTTTTAGCAGTAACGGGGGTCTGGATGGTATTAGGAGTATTTTAAGTGAGAGGAGAGGGAAGGAGATGAACAAGTTGATTTTAACTTAAACGTTGTTATTTTAGCACGGTTGTAATGATCACACATTTATTTCTCATTATTCTATTTACTAAAATACAACCAGAAAATACAGGAAATATGTATGCAGCATTAAAAATGCAAATATTTTGGGGAAAAAAAAAAAAACTTAACCAGGCTGAAGTTTCAAGTATTTACTGTGACTTCCCTTTACACTTAGCATGTCTTTCACTTTCTTGGGCAAAAAATATAAGATTTGCAATACTAATCTTCTGGTGTATTTACATCAGGTTGCATTAAGGACATGTCCAGAGTTTAATATTGATTGTTTGAGCTATGTTTTGTTATAGTTCCATGTTTTACACTAAATACTGACCTAAGTATGCCGATCCCATTTTGTTTGGACTTTTGGGGTGTTTTAATACATGGTACATGTTTTCTGTATTATTTGTTTCTTAATAAAAACACTGAGAAATTATAAATATAGAATTTTATGTACATATCCTCATTACAACTAAAACAACAAATCTGTGGTGAAAGACTTCTGCAAAAATAGCATGAATTAGCCACCTAACCTCTTATCCAAGGCCACGTGGTCCACTCATAAGTCCAGCTAAAGGTCAAGGGTCGGGGGCAAGCAGGTGGCCGGAAGGGGTCAAAGTTGACCTCACAGCAGGCACATCAGTGGGCGGGCCTAAGCCACTCTGTTCAAAGGACCCGTCAATCACAGTCACTTATTTACCATGCGTCGATCTCTGTTGGCCCCAGGGATCCAGCTTGCTATTTCTCTCCAGCCTCTTTACCCCCAACCAGAGCCAGATAAGGGCCTCTTTACATGACAAAGTGCTGTGTGGAAGACCCGGGCAGAGAAAAGAAAGAGGTTCTTTTCAGTTGCCGATGGGGAGCAAATCCTCTGCCCGCAAGAGGTTATGGTCACATGGTTCTAATTTAAAACTGAAAGGTGAAATGGGAACTTTGGAATCTCTGGCCCAACATCGAATCAAGCATCTTGCATCAGCTTGATCTCAAATTAAAGTTAAGCTGCTCTGGCCGTGATGTCCTAGATCGCTGCTTCTAATCTTTAAAGCTTTGAAAATAATGTCCTAAAAGCAATTCTCTTACTTCTTTAGTTTTGCAGCCAGTCGCAGCATAATAAGCACTCTTTCAAAGTCAGACTTTGTCATCGTAACAGCAAACATTCTGCCGCACACTAGAAACCAATTAGACCAGGGACGCTCTGAACGCTAAAACTTGGAGCAGCCTCTACAGCATGTGTTACAACTTTAGCTCGCAGCTGTAAGCTCGCTCACCTCGCTCTGAACCTCGCCCTCGCTAATGATGTGCAATGTGCTGAAGTTATCGCCGCTTGAAAGAAACAAGGAGACTCAAGCAAACCGTCTCCTTTTTGTCTTCAAATGAGCTTGGATTCAGAGAGATGTTTTGGCACGTGAAAGCGAACGGTTTTGAAAGAGAGAAACAAGATGTGAGAGAGGGGAAGCCTGGTTTCCATGGTTTACAGAAACTGGCAGACAAACAAGGCGTCTGTTATGAGTAAAAATTTGGGAAAAAAATATATTAGTACAGGGAAGATGGAGGATTTGGGGTTTGATTTTGTTTTAAGTCTGGGCTGGAGAAACTCCCGATCGAGCCATCTGCCCGCGTGAAGAGGAATCGGAGGAGTCAGACAGTTTCTGCCAGCAAAAGAGAAAAGGAGGAAAAGAAGGGGTGTCACAGGGGAGTTGGTAGGAGGAAGAGAGGGAGGGGAGGACAGGTAGGCATTGTGTCTCGAGTTCCCCTTTCTATTCATTCACCCTAGTTCCCTTTTGGCCTCTTGGGGGGATGGTAACTGAAGAGGGTGTTAGAAATGTCTTGCTGCTCGGAGGCTGTCATCTGTAGACAGAGGGAAGTTTTGTATGCGGCGCTCTGTGAGGATGAAGGAATTCATCAACTGGCATCTGTAGAGGACAACAGAGCCCACTGAATATCAATAGCTTCGGGGTTTTACAGAGACGTGTCACACATTTGCAGCTGAATGTATGTGGCCACGAGCTTTCAAACGCTGCAGCAATGCCTGCAAAGACAATGGTGTTACAGGGAAGCTTTGATTAGCATGTGGCACTGGTATGTGACTGTGAAACTAATGGCAGGAAATTAAGCGAAGTCAAACTGAGGAATGACGGTAATCACTGAATTTCTCAGTGAATGAAAACCTCTACATACGCCGCTTCCTCAATAGCAGGGATACTCAACTTACTTTGCTTGGCCGTCACTTTTGCAAAATGACCAGTTTCAGCAGCCCCATGTTTTAAGGACATTTCTTTTATTTAAGGATGTTTTTAGGATTTTAGGAATTCCTCGGATTTTAGGACATTTATATGAATTAAGCTCATTTCAAAGATTTTAGGATAATACTAGGACATTATGCCATTTCAAGGATTTGGGGATGTTTTTAGGACTTTAGGATGTTTCTAGGCTTTTAGGACATTTCTAGGACTTCAGGACATCAGAGGCTTAGCCAGGATCTCTGTGGAGGGTGCGGGGGATCCTCCACTGACACGTTTTTTTGCTAAACAAGCTCTATTTTGATGCTGCTTTATACAGTCTGGCTCCTCATTTACACTATTAGAGCAAAAACAAGTCACAGTGTGGATCACTTCATTTTTATTGTGAATTAGAAAATGGTTGGGGGGGCCACACAGCACCCTATCAGGGGCCAGGTTTGGCGCTTAGGCTGTAAGTTGTGTAACGCTGCTCTATAGAATTGTAAACAGTTATTTTGCTCGTGGTGTAGATTGTTTTCTGTGTCAAAGTTATCAAAATGGTGATTGCTGAGTTACTATTGCGCTACGGGTGGGGGGGGCTTTTAATTTGAGTCGAGGTGAAGGTGTGATGACAGGTCGTCCCATAGGCCCGCTGGTATTTCTCCTTGGGGAAGTTGATTTCTAAAACAACCCCCTCCCTCCACTCTCCTCCATATTTCACACAGACTTTTCAAACGCGTGCAAATCTTCATCCATCACTGACAGCAAGGCAAAATAAACAATCATTCCATAGATCAATCACTGTCTGTTTAATGCCGTGCAGCGCTGAGGCGGCGAGGCGGGGAGGTTTAACGTGGTGGCGCAGTGGCATGTGTGCACACGTACCTTCACTGTGTGTGCGTGTGTCATATGCATATTTTTTTTGAGTGTGTGACACATTCAGAGGAAGCTAAACAGCTTAAAGCATACACCTTTTTTGCTTTGACTTTGGATCTGGGCTCTGGACAGTTAACCCAAAAAACACCACCACAAATGATAAATAATGCAACATGAGGCCAACCCCGCAACGATCAAACTCTCCCTTTCACATTTGGTGATAATGCTAAAATCTCACCTTTATCCAAACAAATTGTTTCTGTTAACTCAGAAGGCAGCAAACATGTGCAAATCTGGATTCTGTCATTCTTTGACGTCTGCCGGCAGCCAGAGGTGAAACTCTAAACACTGCCGTAAATATGGCCTCAGAGAAGTGCATCAGGTCCTGCGCTGAGATCAGTGCTGCCAGGACTGATCCCGTCTTTAATCTAAACCTTAGATCTGGGCTCTCTATCACAGCGACTGCTTTCGAACCAAAGTCCACTGGCCGTCATCACCTGGCCTTCCCTCCTCTCATCTAACACTTCATAAAGACCATTCATCCCACCATCCTTTCATCCGTCTATACCAGGGGCCTCGTTAATCCTCCTCTCCATCCTGACCCTGTACCACTCTACTGGACTGGGACAAACTTCAAAGAGGGAGAGAGAGAGATGGTGTGTGTGTGTGTGTCTGTTTGTAAGAGAGAGCAAGAGAGACGAGAGAGACAGACAGAGAGAGAGAGAGAGAGAGAGAGAGAGCAGCAGAGAGACAGATTGGGTGGGTGGGCAGCTGTGTTGTACTTGGCCTACACCACAAAGCCTTTAGAGGACAAGGGCCCACACACACACACACACACACACACACACACACACACACACACATACATACACACACGCTGCCACTCTTCAACATCCTCTCCAGTCCCGCAGTAGTTAATCTCTAAAGAAAGTGAGTAACTAGGCCTCCTAAAAATCTGACCAATTTACCCAGAGGCAGCACAGTGCGGGGCAACATAATAAACATTAAGGCTGCAACTAATGCTTATTTTTGTTATTGAGTCATCTAGGAAATATTTTCTAGATGATCTGATTACTCTAGCAAATACTGGAAAATAGTAAAAACCACATGTGAGAAGACGGAACTGGGGCAGGACAATAAAACAATAATAATATTATCTCTGTAGTAATACAATAATGTTCAAAATAACTAAACCACTCTTACACCTGGGTGAGGGGAGCACCAATGCACCTGAAACACTAGTTCCTAACTGCCATTAGACAGACAAGGCAGAAGAAGAAGACAAGACCAGCGACCACACTAATGTGGATGCAATGACATTACAACATTCAGCACGCTCAAAACTATTTACCATATGATTTGACCTTAGATAACAGCAGCTGTATGGGTAGTCGACTTATTTGGTGGTAAGTTAGCATGTTAACGTTTTGTTAGTTCCGGCTGTTTAATTTGAATGAAATTACATCACCCGAATAAACATGACTAAACAAAATGTGAACAAAACTTTTAGTACATGAACTCGTCTGTGAACGCTCAGCTCAGACACACTTTCATCTGTAATAAATGATCACATTTTAATTCAAGATGTCAAAGTCCGTGTTTTTGTTTATCATTTTTGGCCATGCTGCTCTGCCCTAGCTAGAACCAGAGAATTTTTGGTATTTTTGCATTTTTTTGTGCATCTTTTTCACACAATTTTAAATTCAAAAACTGGTCAGAGCTATCGAATGACAGAAATACACTATTTTCCCACGGAAATATCAAACCCAGTGGTACAGAATTAAAACAAATCACCTCTGTGAACTGTGATGAACGGTCATTAGGCGGACTGGTACACATTGTGCCAAGCTAACGCCCTGCCACATCTGGGCTCCAATGCTCAGGAAGGGGCACTAACAGAGAGAAGGCTTTGACAGACAAGCCCCAGCTAAAAGTGACAGTCTGTGTTGGAAATAGACTCTCACACACATGCATCAAATAACACCCCCTGCACACACATACACATACATACACACGGCTGATGACAGCTAAGGGAGTCTGACACGCCTGCCATCGCCACTGGTGGATGTATGTTTATTTTATTAACCTGCCACAGACTTGGCAGGGGGAGGAGGGGGGGGCAAGGGAGAAGGAGAAAAAGGCTAAATGTCTGTGAGCACACTGTGACCTGTAAATGTACATACAGCCAGAAATACACCCATTTATCTGAAGCCTTTCACAGTGTGCTAATCTGTAATTCTTAGATTTTTAAAGGTTTTTCCCTTTTCGGAGCCTACGGCACTACATCAAGTGCATGTTTTTCCCAGTGGGAAAGTGTTTCAGACTGACATTTTACTTTGTGTCTGACTGTGACCTATTGTGTCCAAATACAAACAGCAAAAAACGCTGTATATTGCAGGTGAGGCCTGGCTTTACTGTTGTGTAACAAAAGAATCAAATTAGTTCAAAATGATGACAACAAACAGAGCATACTGGGATTTATTTTGCCAACATGTTTCCATTATGCCTTCCGTATGTGGCAACTGTAGCATAAGTTCTGTGACAGAACCTTGAAACGCTGAGTGTCTAGGATTGAGGGGGATATTTGTCAGTAATCGAATTTCATGAGTATGTTTTCTTTAGTGTACAATCACCTGAAAATAACAAGGCTTTTCCACAAATTAATTTATTTGAGTCAGCTTGCAATGATTACAACATCTGCTGCTAAAAATAGATTTTCTATTTGTGGAGCTGGACAGTTCATTAGGAATACTGTTGAAATATATACGCCATTCAATTATTTATAGCACCACAATATTATTTCATCACTATTGCTATTTTTTTATGTTTGGATACAAATACTTAACACAGGGCATCTGGTTCTTGTGCATAATGCACATTTCTAATGCTAATGTGATGTCCATATCAACGGAACCAAAGCAAACCAAACCAAACTTAAGTAACTAAAGTTAAACTAAACAACTAAAGTAAACTAACACGACACTGCTGAAGCAGAGAGCGTACTCTCGGCACAGACGGAGCAGCAGAATGCCAAATGCACTTAAAGTGAAACTTATCTGATCATTCTGCTCAGTCTAAAAGGTTGCATTCACTCGCAGCAGCTGCTCCTCTCAGCCATCGATGTGATCGGATGAGATCAGCTTTGATCAATAATCCACCCTGCAAGTCACAAACTGCTGCTGAGGAAAATTTAGAGCTAGGCTGACACTGTGTTAATGGATCTGCACAGACCTCTGACACGATACAAACGATTTAAAGGGTACACCCATGCATTTAGAAATACCCCGAAAGTTTTCTGTTGTTATCGTCATTTCTCTTTAACATTTGCATCTTAAGGCTTTAGAGTGTAAAAGGGCAAGCACACATTAGCAGTCGCTGGGCGAGCAGCCCATATGCAACAAGCCAAACAGTGCTGGAAAAACAACATCTGCAACATAAAATTGTTTCTTTTTTTAGTGTTTTTACCGGTTTAAACCTACATGGATTTTTTGCTGATGCGACGAAGAGACCTTAAATTTGGATATTGCGGATAAATTGGCTCCCGGTAAAAACTTCCCCAACAATAAACAGTGAAGAAATTCTAACCAGGAGGTCACACTTGAAATTTCAGCTTGTTGCAAACTGCAATGCTCACCTCTAGATGCCACTAAATCCCACACACCGTTCCTTTAATGCAAACCTCGATAAAGCATTTTTATCATGGTAAAGTTAGAATGTTAGCGACCATGACTTCTCACAAGATAACCGCCTTCTGTAGAAATGAGCCATTCCTGCATCACCTGTTCCATCTTGCCAAACCTCATTTATGACACAGACTCACAGTATCGACCCACAACCGCCTCACTTATCAGTGGACAGGCTGGTAACTGACACCCAGCCATGCACGGCACACCCTGTCTTCCTACCAGCCAGCTATATTGCTGTGCTTAATATTGACGTTGGCTCCTTTCCTGGCGAGTTTCTACATAGGGGTAAAGAGCGTGCATGTGCTTGTGCCCCACAGCAGCGAGGCTCTTAATTGATTCATGTGCTTTAATAAAAAGCTCAAACTCTAACCCGCCTGGAGGAATGCACCTGTCACATGAAATCAGCAGACGAAAAAGAGAGAACAACGTGGGGCTTTTAAAGGCCCCATGCCACTGCTAAGCAAGGCACACAGATGCACGGCAACAGCACAAAACCCGACAGTTGCAGCTGATGTGAGCCTGCACGTGAACAGTGTGTCAGTAGCAAACCGTGCTCCTCTCGAGACGCGGCGAATGAGAGAAAAAGAGAGTGTGTGTGTCGCTCTTTGTGAGCTGTGTGTGGGTCAGCTGTTGCTTTTGGCCTGGTTTACCCGCACAGCCTGGTGGCTTCACGGCACAGTGACACCCTGTCCTCACGTCCCCATTTCTCTTTCTCTCACAAAATCGTGATATAATGGTCCATTCACCGTGACAACAGCAGAAACACACTCGACGTCATGAGGGACCAGGCTCCTTTTAACAACATGCTGAGTCAAAAAATACTTCCCTTCTGGCTGACTAGCTGAGACCATTAAGAGTGCTTTTTCCATCTAGCACTAGCACCTTGCCAAGAAATAAGGTGCCATCAGGATAAGTACCTTTAATTGTGCCCAACGTACCATTTAAACCAATGTTGTGTTTTTACATGTCTTGAGCAGAGTTGCGTGATTTACAGAGCTCTCGTAAAATGTGCCATTTAATTTAAGCCGCTGTTCTGTTAGAAACTGCTCACAATCGTTTTCCTGTATTAGCTCAGTGAGAAGCCTTCGACGGTTTTATTTCGTCTCTGTCGTTTATAACTGGGGACTGGAAAAAAGAGGAGGGGGTGAGTAAGAGGAGAGCGCAGCAGAGAAATACAAGGGCATAATTGCACGCCACTTGCAATCAACTTGAGTTCTCCTTTTGTGCTGCTTAAAAAAACAGAGGGGAAAAAAACCTGCTAAAGGCATCAGAAATATGGAATCAAATCAACATGCTGCATTCAATTTTTCACCTTTAGCACCCTTTTTCTTTCTTTTTTGTTGGAGTAATTGCCAACTTACACTAAAGCAGGGTTAAAGAGTCTGAGTGGTTAAAACAGTTTTTTTTAGTTAAAGAAAAAGATGTGGAAAAAATTCTAAATTTTAGTGTGGCGGCTAGAGCCACTGTGAGTGAGTGAAAGCAAAGTTTTATTCTGAACCTCTAACAAATTATCAATACCTATAATGAAAAGACATTGAAATGATAACAAGCTCCATTCAGGTCCACTCCCTGCCTCCTCTCCTTAAACTATTCAGGCCTAGGTGTTCATAGAAAGTGTGAAAGTTGACATAGAAACATCTCTCTGCATTATTCTGCAGATTATTTTGGGAATGATGCTTGTTTCTGCATTTTGTATCAATGTCCAGAAGAAACATTCTACAAGAAAAATACACATATAGGGAGAGAAAATCAACTGTTAGTTAAATATTAAAGAAGCAGTGTTCAGGATTTAGTGGCATCTAGCATTGAGAACTGTGGATGGCAACCAGCTAAAATTTCTCCCATTTGCCGAGCGTGAACTCCCAGTAAGGATTCCTTCAGTGTGTTGAGGAGGTTTTAGCTGGAGGGGAATTATCTGCATTATTCCTCTTCAAAACAAACAGACCAGGTTATTAACATCTGTAGACACACCAAATACAGCACCGTTGCTTTAAAAATCTGCATTTTCTGGCACTGTTTGGCTATCATGGAAGGGCTGCCGACTACAATGGCCAATGTGAAACTGCAAATGGTCATATCTAGAGGCAGTTTTTTGTTTGTCCAGACTGGGCTTCTGTAGAAACATGGTGGACAGTTCATTATAAGGTAACAAAAACAGCACATTTCTTATTTTCAGGTGACAACACACTAAAGAAACAGTGCTCCATTTCTGTCAATATACTCCTTTAAATCCTACACCTAAACCTTTAAAGAATCCAAAAAAAAAAAACTTTAAAAGGGCTATAAGTGTCACATTCTTCTCAACAATTTAACATTCAGCAGTAAAACATTAACTCTGATCATTCAGAACACATTACAACTGCTGTTTGAATGTGGCCCAATTAGCCGAGTGTTAAAAACTACAACACGATGGGCGTTCTCTGAGCCCAGACACGGCAGCCAGAGACTCGTTTGCCAAATAACAAATGCTTGTTCAATTACTCTCACCTGCCAAAAAATGGTCGTAAATATTGCTGTAGGCAGGCAAGACTGGCTGGGGAACAGCCCGAAGCTCTCGGGCCAACTAGGCTGCTGGCCCTCACAGAGTCTGGTTGTTTCTCAACACCCTTTCTAACCCTCAAACATGCCCTTCCAGCCTCACTCCACTCTGCTCTGCTCAGCCTACGTTCGACACGCCCTCTGGCAGACAACAAAAATCCACACGACCTGCAGGAAAAATGCATCAAAATGATGACGTTCAAGTCAATAAAAAATGCAGCGTGAAATTTCCACCTTGTGCCAAACCCCTCACTAATACCTTTGCCCCCCTGGATCCAGCAGACGTAGGGGACTCCAGTTGCCCACTATTTCCTGTCCAAGTACAGTCTCACACATACACTCACACACACACAAGAAGCCTGCCAGCCTGGCGCCTGCTGCCAGAGGTAGGGATCGAGGAAGCAGAGCGAAAGAGAGAAGAGGATATAGACAAATAGAACATCCAGGAGGCGCCGCCACAAAGGGCTCCTAAGTGAGGTCATCTTTTCCCCCGGTGGTCATTTCTATCCATATCTCAGTCAGGCCCACCTCCCCTTTCATGCTCTCTATCTGTTCCCACTCAGCACATCAAGATAATAGCAGCTAAATATAAGCTAAGACAACTCCTGATAAGACCCCTGCTTAAAAAAAAGCCTACTTCCCCCCTCCCAAAACTACCACCACCACAACCACAACCCGTGAAGGGCCTCAGCTGCTTAATGAGATTTGGGAATGCTGCAGGGAATGAATGACCAACCATTTTGGTTTCAATAAACTGCTTTTGAAAATTTTAGCCATGGGGTTCTTGATAAATGAAGTGTCGAACAGCCGCTGGTGGTATTTCCTGTGTGGCTGAAAAAGGAAATATTCAGCAACTTCAGAAATTAACCCTCTTACCGACAGGCTCTTGCTTGTGGTTTTTCAAAAAGGTCACATCACCCACATGGCCAAATCGTGCTCAAAGTTCAACGTGTGAGCCATTTTTACGATGCCCTACTAGGTTCCGTCTTCTTGTCCAACACAATGTACGTCACGCACTGTAAAAATAATCTTTATGTTTTGACTTTTAAAAAGTTGGTAGCTTTAAATTTTAAGTTGACTAAATTTGAGAATACAGGTTGAGGCAATTTTGTAATGATCTGTACCATACTTGAGTTTTTATATATTTTTTGAATAGTTTTTTTTATATTTCCTTTTACTGCACTACATTTATAAGACCTCCTTGGGGCAGTCAGCTTTTTCCATAAAAGGCTCTCAAATGAGGAACACACTACCAACCAAAATAAAACTAATGTAAGATTTTTAACAAAAGTCAAAGATCATCAGTCAGCTGAGGTTGCTTTAAATCAAGCAGTCGTTTTATTTATTTATTTGTTTATTTATTTGCTTGTAAACATACTGTACAGTGTGCTTCTGGCGACATTTTGGTCCCCAAATTTTGCTGCGGAGTGACCGCTTTTGATTTTCACGCTACTCTTTGTTACAGCTCAGAGCAACTTAATACGATAAAGTCTCTGACATCTGCTTGATATCTAGTGTCGGCAAAAAAATCTGCTGCACATTTACGACCCACTGTCATTGCTGTTGGCTTGTTTACTATCTGAAGTGAATGCCGCTGTCACACTGATTATCCTGCAGAGCCTGTTGAAACTTTGAAACAAATCGTTGAATATTCGCATTGAACTGCCAAATCCGATTCAGTTGAGTACAGCCCTAAAATATTCACTTTTTTTGTCTTATTTTTAACCATAAACATTATTGTTTGCACATTATTATATGTAAGCTTGATATTTTCTGTTTCTTTACTAAAAGCCGAATTAAGGACAGCAGTTGGAAACTAGCAATAGCTATAATCTCTACACGTGAAACATCATTTACTGCAGCTTGCTTGTAACAGACTCAAGTTGTACTTTGTTAATTGAAATTGTCCCAAACAAATTAACTATATGAATAAATAAAACAAAGACTCTTCTCATCGCCTAGATTTGATTGCTATCTTCCAACTGATGTGCACCATATCAGGTAGGTAAACAAAGGCCAACTGGAGTTTGTGAGGTCGACATCGCACCCAAGCAAAAACACGTGTATACACACATAACGCCGAGATAAAGAGCTCAGAGCCTCCAGCAGGTAAAGTGGCCACTATGCTTCATTAAGCATGCTGCGATTCCCTGGGCCCTGCTACGTTTACCCAATTTAGACAGGAAATGACATTGTGTTAGCGTTACCGAGCAGGGGAGAAGGAGGTGAGTGTTGAGGAGAGACCACAGGGGGAGAGGAGAACTGACTAGAAGTAAGCGAGATTAGATTAAGAACGGAGGGAATGGTCTACCATGAAGAGAGGGATTGATAAAGTGAATTAGTGAATTAGCACACAGCGGAGGTGCGCAGAAAAGAACCCCGGCACGGTGTTGCCTCAGCTACGGCAGCAAACGCAGGAAAACAGAAGGAGAAAGAGAGAAAGAGAGACGGAAAGACAAAGAAAACAGCGTGAGGAAGGCAGGCACACAAGCCTAATCACATTAACACTGACTGGGAGGAAGGATGGAGGGAGGACGGAGGGAGCGGCAGAGTGCTGTAAGACAAACCCATATTGGAAATCAAGTCTCGTTCTGCGAGCTAAAAGGTCAGCGTGGTCACAGCGTGCATGTGTGTGCGTCTGTGTACTTAACAGGTTGAGGCCACTGGAGAGCCCAAGGTCTGCAAAGTAGGAAAGAGGTCGATAGTGCATTACTGAGAAAGAGAGAGAGTGCTTCTCTGTGTGTGTGTGTGTGTGTGTGTGTGTGTGTGTGTGTGTGTGTACACAAGGTCCTGTCTGTCCATTTGTACTCTGCAGCAGTAGCAGAGACAGTATCTCCACTGGGAGTCAACACCCGCCTGCAGCAGTGTGTATGCGTCGGGTTGACGGGAGCGGCTGTATGAATAGACAAGCTACGCTGTGGCTTCAGAAAGGTATTTATATCTACACTAACTTCCCCAAAATGCCAGCTACAGTTTCTATTAAGAAAAAATGAAAAAAACCCCTTTGAGATACAGACACACGTTCTCACAGCTTTAGTGGGCTTGTCGTTCGCTCTGGCAGACATTACATCATGAGGCGTGGCTTGAGAATGATCTGGGAACCGTTCTCACATTCGCGTCCGGCCCTCGTCCAAATCCCAAATTCCCATCCT
Source organism: Plectropomus leopardus (assembly GCF_026936395.1). Lineage (NCBI taxonomy): Eukaryota > Metazoa > Chordata > Actinopteri > Perciformes > Serranidae > Plectropomus > Plectropomus leopardus. Next base: position 10,427,382 of record NC_142192.1, on the reverse strand, counting down.
TCCACTTCAGCATAAACAACCACCCGCATGGATTAAGCTGCGACGTGAAGCAGCGCTAATGAAGGCGAGATGGAGAAATTAAACCCTCATTTGCCTGGATGGAACGCGTACTTCATTGATTTGATTAGGATATTTAAAAAAAAAAAAAAAAGGACAGGCGGGCGGAAAAAGGAAGCGATGGGAGGGAGGAGGAATGGTGAGAAAGCAGAAGAGACGGAGACGTGTGGGAGTGTAGTCACAAACTGACTGGCAGTCCTGCTGAGGGCTAGCAGGAGGTGCGCACACACACACACTTATTCGCGCAAATGCGCTCGTACACATGCAGAGTGGGCCAAGGCATCTGTGCTGGAGACCTGTGTGAGTCAGGCTGACGAGATGACGAGCAGACAGACAGAAAATGAGGCCTGAGCGAGAGAGAGAAGTGATCTTGATGTGCAGCCAGTAAATGTGGTTTCATCACAACAGAGCTGAGCAAGTACATCACTTGTCAGACAGATACACTCACTGAAACTTACAAACACACACAGAAAATGGAATAGCAGAGGGTCAAAACTCAAGGAGAAGCAGCTTTATCATCCTGACCGATAAAGGACTACTTTTTGCATTTGCACACGTCAGCACAACACACTCAGGACATCTGACCACCTCTCCAGGCACAAACACACTATAATAGATGTGCACACACTGCACACTTTATTGGTCTATTTCATGGGATTTTTTGGCAACACTATAAACAGATTTATATCATGTGGTACAGAGTCTGTTACAGCTGTAAATTTGGGGAGCAGCTGCATGGAAAACTCGCCATTCTATACACAGACATCTCTGTTTCCTCGTGGCATTCTCTGCGATACAGTCAAACATCCATATCGCTCATCACATTTACATGCACGCTAACATTCAACCATTATTACTAATATGACAATAGGATTTGATGTGGGTGCATTAACAATGTTTTCCATTTGGATATTCAGAATTAGGCCTTTTTCAGAAGTTAGCATTTTCCAATTAAGACATATAGGGTATGTCTGTATTATTTCAGATTTAAAAGCAGTCTTTGGACATGTATGGGTTTTCAGAATATATGTCTCAATTGGGGATTTCCAACCATACCATTCAATAATAAAAGCAGAGTGTGTTCTCTAGAGAACATGTCTGTACCCCACTTAAAAAAACGAAAACTAAACTTTGCACAGTCCAGCCTTTAGTTTGAAGAATTATAGTGACACAAAAATCATACTGAACTAGCCTGGAAACTGAATGATAACCAGAGGACAAACATAAAAAAAAAACAGTTAAATGTTGTTAAAGACTGTATAACCGTTCTTATTTTCTCATAGACATTATGAAGATTGACATCAACATACATAAGCGTTTGCATTTTAATCAAAGTGACATTTGAAAATATCTCTTTATCCTGAGTGTCAGATAGTGTCAGATTTATGTGCACTTCAAGTTCAGTGGCTTGAATTCAAACCTCACTTCGCTACGTAGCAGTACCAGTCTGTAAGGCTGTGGAGTAGAGATGCATGCCCAAAGGAAAAGCCGACATTCCTGATCAGAACGAGAAACATATCTACTTTTTTATAATAATAAAAATAAAAAAAAACCTCATATATCAAAAGACTTGAAGATATGCCAAGAAGGTGGTTGAAGGAATGACCAGGGGAGGCTGGCTTGCACAGTCAAACAAATCCACCACCAGTGGAAAACTTTAAAAACAAAAAAAAAAGAGCACATGTGATTCTATATGATTCATTTTTATATTTTGACGTGATAAACCACGTTAGGGCGCATTAATTCGAGCATGTGTGGCTACATGTGAATAATATTAGTGGAATATTCATTTTCATTAGCCATGTAGTAGAAAGGCTGTCTTTTTTCGGAATGAGGGCAAGAACGGGAATATACTGCGCATGTAAACATAGTCACTGTTTCTCAATGAACTGAGCAACACTATTTTCTCATACCATCTTATTTTCAATAACTACCTGAGTTATCATCTTCTAGGGGAAGCAACCGTGTTTGAAGGACACCCCAAACTCCCCTGTAAGGCAGAGTGAGGGTGATCCAAACATTTGACATTCCAAAGCCGACAAAAAGCTTTGAAATAATCCTCCCTGACTGCATTCAAAGCTCCCCTGCCTGCAATAAATCCTTATACGACCATCAGCGCTTCCGCATCGTAGAGTAAACTGCATTCCAGCGCTGCCCTCTGATTGTCCCCACTTTAAAAAGACGGACACTCTGGCTCTGGCTATCTACCTCCATTTGCTCCCCCACTATGGAATCAGCATCAAGATATTTAATTTTATTTTTTTTCATTCTTCTCACAGTGATCTATTGGGAAGGGCATTCATTGCAAATCTGCAAATCTCCCTTTGCAACCCATCTGGCCTGCTCAAACAGATTTCAGGCTATTATTAGAAAACATCATCCCCTTGGAACCCTGTAGACACACATACACGCTCACACACACTCTTACACACATAACACAAAAACAGACAACTTCCTCGACCAAACTCTGTGACCCTTTGTTTAAACGCCGGCCATGTGGAGGGGGGTGGGGTTTACTAGGCAGGATCAAAGCGAGCTCAAAGACGGACCTAAATAATCGGAGGAGCATGGTCGGGTGAGCGATGTGCAAGGACTGAGAGGGGGAGGCAGGGCGGCGAGAGAATACGGCAGACAAGGAGCTCGCGACAGAGAGGCCAGCTCACTAGCTTAACTCAAGGCTGTCTGCGTATTGTAATAAAAACACTTCATATGGCGTCCCGACCACATTAAACCCCCCTCGATTTATAGGCCGGCCACTTTATTGGGTCTCCAAAATGTCTCCGGCCAAATGGGCTCCTAATGAAACGTGGAAGCACAGTGAGAGAGACCTATGCAATGTATGCAGTGTCACTGGTGAGAAAGATTCACTTTGATGGGTCTGAGAGAGCCACCAGACAGGGAGGAGGAGAGGAGAAGTGGGGAGCTTCGTCAAGTAACCCACTTGAAATTGTTCCAAGAGTGATTAATAGTTGGTGGCATCTCCGTCCTCAAGTCTGACACAAAGTGTTGCTGTGACTCAGACAAGCTACAAGACACAGAAGCGCCCTGAACCACAAATGAGATTTTGATATTCACCACAGACCGAGCCGTAACAATCTGTTTAATATCACCAAAATCTTTGGCTGTGCATCATCCTTTCAGCACAATTCTATCCAGTTTGGTCCGTCCTGCTGCGCCCACCCAATGAGAGGTCCTTACTGGCCATTTAGCTAGGAAACTGTATGATGGGTCACACCACAGCAACAAACCACAGGGCTAATAATAATAAAAACAGAAAACACGTTTTAACCAGAGCCCGTGTTTCATCTCGGAGGAATTTTCTGTCCGGCCACGTCACAGTAGTTACCATTACGTCATCAGCCCGTGCCCAGCGTCTGGGAAATACCTCCAGGGGTTTCCTCGCGCTCGTCTCAGGAAAATGACGCCACTGTGACAACCACAACAAAGCCTGAGGTTTACAAGCGGCACAGGAGCGCCTGCTCACATGCAGGAAATTATTTAGCTGACTCAAATGTGTGTCAGTGACATGGCGCAGTGACCTGCTCCAATTAAAAAAAAAAAAAAAAAAAAAATTTGACTTCTGGTGATACAAGGCCTGGGGAGGAGAGGGGAGGAAGGGTTGACGGAGGTGAAAGCAGGTCTGAGTCAGAATCCCCTGAATCACTCTTTCATGTCAGCGTCATTGTGCTAATGAAACCCAGAGGAGGTTTCTCATGAGGAAACATTTGTGTGCAGCGGGAAGCCAAGGTATGCTGGAATCAGCGAAAAGAGGCTAGAAATGAACAGCTTCACGTGTGCCGGGGGAAAAAAGTTGTGCTAATGGTGGCTGTGTGGGTATGTTGTCATCAAGCTTTGAGAAATAGAGCTGACAGGTTTTGGTGCTGGAAAAAAAGATGTTCCATTGGTCATGCTTGCTGCTGCTGCTGCCAGCTTTTTAAAGATGTCGTCATTGCTTCAACATTGGGACTAGACTAGGATTTCCAGTTGCCAGTACACATTAACCAGAAACTAACCAGCATTTTGACCCAAAATAAAGTGGTTAAGAACTTGAAAAGTGACATGACATGAAGTACGAACTGTGATGACTTTAATGGGCATGTCATATTGTACAGGTTGGAAAGAGAGGAAATTGGAAGTCAAGTGCAGTTTTGCCAGATGTACGATAACTACTGTATAATGTGACTCTTACAGTAAGCACTTAGTTTAGTTTGCACATCTCATTCTCCACCCTTCCACTTATATACTACGTGAGCATGCTGGGAAAAAAAACCTGCGACCACTGTGGGCTGAGCCATGTAGACTGAGAAACAGCTCCTCTCTAAGGTAGTGCGTATGGGTATATTTGTTAATGTGTCAAAAATCATATAAATACTTGTTGAACAAAGTTATAAATTTAACCTATTTGTTCTCGTGCTTGTGACTCGCGTGCGTTATTTTTTCTTAAAATGCGATCATTTTAAGCCTCTGGTACGATAATTTAACATTTCCAATATGGCAACACTGGATGCGAAAATATTCTCGGCAGTTAACCAACGGTTAACTGTTGACATCCCCAGACACGACAAGAAAACCACAAAAGTAAAAAAAAAAAAAAAAACTAATAAATTCTGCCTTGGATTTTGCTTCAGTGTGTGAGAGCATCTAGAGACATCTTAGATGAAATAGAGTATTTTCATTCCAAATTCAGCTTGGCCTTGTCTAACATTAAGAAAATCCTTGATTTAACCTGACAATAACCCTTCTCCTCCTCACGATTGTTGTCTTCCTCATCAGAGGAGGAAACTCATGCCTTACATCTTCTTCCTTGTTTTAATCATGACTCTGTTTCTCCGTCTCTCTTACACAAACACACCCACAGAGGTTGGACAAGCGCCAGAGCTCCGGCAAAGCCAAGGAGCACACTGCAGCAGGGTTGAGCACATTTAGGTCTTCAGACGATGACTTAAATGGATCTTCCACTCAAATGTCACTTTGCATTGGCCTCGACTTCAGATTGTTGTTCGTAGATTTCACCCACACTGAAGGAGCCAAGAGCGCGTAAAAGACAATCAAATGCGCGCTTGTGTGTGTTCCGGCATGTGTATCCTTATCGCGGCTGAGCAGGAGGAGCGAGTTCAGAATGATTTGCGATGCATTTATCCTGCCCTAAAAGCTTAACACCCATATGCCCGGCGTGTACACGCTCGCTTCTCTCTATTTTTTGCCCTAGACAAAGGGTCACTGAAAGCAATCAATCATAGCACGGCACTGAAGAAAAATGTTCACATTCGTCTCTGGGAAAATAAATCAATCTTAATCTATCGTGTCCCTTTCATTTCACATTGACAGAGGGAGTGGGTGGAAAACTAAATCAATAGGAGAAAAATGTGTTGCGGCGACAATGACGTGGCATTAGGTGTGTGTGTGTGTGTTTAAGCAGAGATAGAGGTTTACGCTGACATTCCTGAGATACCTGAGGCAGAGCGTTTGGTTTGACCTGAGAAACCTGACAGTGGGGAGGAAGAATTTCACAAGATGGCAAGAAATAAAAAAAGGATAATGGCACATTAACAAACTCTTCTGTAATTGGCATCTGTATTGTAACATTGTGCTAGGTGTTATGTTACTGGGCTGTGTATGAACTCTACATGCCCTCTGAGTTGGGGTAAGAAGGAGGGTTGGGGAGCATGAAGACTCTGGCCCTCTAAAACCACAACTCCCAGGAGGCTCTGGGGATTTACTGACCACAGGGGCAGTCTGGGAGTCTGGAGCTAACACAATCTCTAACCAGACCATCCAGTGAAAGAGGCAGAATTAGTACAGCGGAGGCCATAGGGGAGTGTCTGAGTGTGTGTGTTTAAATGTGTGTGTGAGCTCACACAGAGAAGTGCTCAGTGTACTGGAGACAGGTTAACTGCCAGTGTCTGCACACAGCGGAAGACGGGGCAAAGAGCTGCCGCCCCAAACATCCTTTATTTAGGGAACAGTCATTGATCTCTCTTTCTCTCTCCCCTCCTCTCGCACTCGCTTTCTCTCCATCTACATCTGTTCCCTCTCTCTCCCCTTCCCTCACACCTGCTCCCTCTCACCTCCTCCTCTCTGTCTCCCCTCTGCCCACCACTTCCTCTGCCATCCCTCCCTCTCTCACTCCCTGACTCCCTTCTCTCCTTGCCAAGCTACGTCAGTCAGCAGCTCGACCACCAGGCGAAATCACTCTGCACTGAATTAACAGTCCTGTTTTTTCTTCGTGCGCTTATAAGTGGTGGGTCTGTGTGGTGAGGAAACTGATTTGACTATGGCTAACCTTTACCGCAATTATACTCGACTTACAGTCCGTGGGCCAAATATGGCTCCCAACATCCTAAATCTTGGAATAGTCATAAAATCTTAGAGCGTCCTAAAATCCTAGAAACGTCCTCAAATCCTTGACAATATCCCAGAAAAGTGTTCATAAAATCCCAAATGCCCTCCTAAAATCCTAGAAACGTCATGAAATCTTAAACATGTCCTAAAATCCTAGACACGTCCTAAAATCCTAGAAATGTCCTCAAAACCTAAACATGTATGCGGCTGCTTCCTGCAACTGTCATTTTGCAAAAGTGTCCCCAGAGCAGAGCTAGTTGAGTTTCCCTGCTTTAGCGGAGTATGACTGATAGCCAGGCAAACCGCATGCACAACATGAAAAGCGCCCTTGGATCTTTTTTCCCCTCCTCTCTTCCACTTTCCAAAATAGTTTTCCCACACAATCAATCCCCCTCGCGTTCTGCAGAATGATGCAAATCGCAGGAGACCTGTGTTTTCTCCCCATACAACTTCCAAGTGGGAGACTCAGGAATTTTGACGATTGTCAGGGTTTCCCCTCAGTTTGCGATCACTCGCTATCCGGGCTCTCTTTCCCACTAAGGCTTCGGCGTGTGGGGGAGGATGGTATCCTGTCAGAGAGATCCAGGAATTCTCTGTGTGAGCACTGAGTACAGTGAGGACTCAGTGGGGAGAGAGGCCGGTACACTGAAGCCATTGTAAGCCAGCCAGCCACCCACACGTGGTGCTCAGCTAGCAGATACAGATACACTCTCATGACTGGAGGGACAAGAGTTGTGTCCCAAATCCACACTGAACCAACACTATAAACTACCGTGCTGTCTCTGCAGATAGTATCCACAAAAATGAATGCACAACTGCTATTAATTGGACATGAATTAAACTATGACTTTGGAACACGGCTGCCAAGTAAACTCGAGGATAAGCAACATGACTTTCCAAAGATTTATTACATTATTTTGCTGTTTACCGAGATGTTTCCGGAGCTGTCTCTCCACTGCTTAGTGTCAGTTTTGATTTTCTCCAGATGTGGCTGATTTCCTTCATTTCCTTTGTGCATTATATTCTGGGACAACACTGTCCACCAGTAGCACACTCAAAAATCAAGCAAATTTAGCATGCAGAGTCTTTAAGTATACTTGGTTTTGCCAAATTTATGGGACTGCAACAAAAACTCAACCCAAGAACTAGTGTGTTTTGTTGAACTGGTTTACAACTTTGTAGTGGCATTTCCATTTCCTTTCAGTTGTTTTGTGTTTGCTAGAGCCAAATCGGTGGTCGAAAAACTGACAAAGAATTATCGACTTTCAACCTGCAATGAAACACAGCAAAACTGCCAAATGAGCAGTGCCGCAAGCTAGCTCTTACCAGACCTGAATGGTGCGCAGTGCAGTGAACTGAGGAGTAGTAAAATTAACCTATACACCAAAATGCATAACTGGTCAAACATATTTTTACTGTTTGACCAAGTGACTATTAACTGCTGACATCCCTAATCCCAAAAATGGAAATTTACCACAATTAGTGATCCAGGATAGAATCGCATATTGTCCCGTGCCTAGTTACAGCTCAAGTCTAATTTGGACTAGACTGTAACACAACACAGTATCCTTAAGTTGAACTGTTATCAAACTCATCAAAGTCGTCAAACTAGGATGTCATACTCTTCAGTGTGACAGTTGGGTGGTGTGTTTTGACTGTGTAAACAAGCATTTCATCACATAAGCGCCTACACGCACACGCTCGCCGGCTTCTCTGCTGTGACTCTGAGCTGTGCATTATATCAGTACAGCTCATCACAATGGAGGAGTATGTGTGAGTGTGTGGCTTTGCATCATCTCAGCCTTGCTCATCACAACGGAGGAGTATGTGTCAGTGCATTTACGTGTGTACTAACTGCACACCCTCTTGTTCCCCACACCTCCATTTACTGCCTAGGTCACATTCGCCGCTTTCCCGGCAAAGTGAACAGCTCCTAAGTGGATGGGAAGGCCTGTGCAGTGAGAGCGAACGTGGCCCGTCGTTTCAAACAAACGCTACTCCCCTGCTCGCACACACCTACGCACACTGTCACTCACTTTGTCTCGCGCACACAAACACAAGTTCTCTGAAATTACCATCTGCGAGACGTAATGATGTGGGTTGCTATATAGACACAGCGTGGTGCCATTTCTCTTTTGTTATGCACGAATAAGTGGGATCAAAGATAGTAGCAGCATACTGGGGCAAATGTCAGGTTCGGTTACTAACTACAGTTATAAAAGAGTGTGACCACGTACAGCACTGTCACGTTGTGCTAATTTACTGATTAAGAACAGTGCAAATAGAGTTCAAATCAAGCGGATTTATTTCCTGGCAATTGACTGTCCAGAGAGATGAGTGGACCAAATTTAAAAGCTAAAATTTAAAAAACTTTTTGGAAAGCCAGCTGTGACGTAAACAAGATTTTCCCCTCTCTGAACCCTTGATGTTTATTGGTGATGGAAGCTCTTCTTGCCAGTTGTGTCATAATGAAACTCATCTGAAATCAGGTAGTCTTCCTGTCAGCGCAGTCAAGGAGGAGGAGGTGGAGCAGGGGAAAGTGTAAAGACGATGACTAAGATGAACACATTTTCTGAAAATAATTTGCAAAAAAGCATCCGGCTGGAGATAAAGATACAGCATCTTTTCAGTTTATCTTGGAAAGCACAGCAGCACATTTCAAAAGCCAATTGGAATCGAAGCCTAAGGACATCACACAGCATGTGCATTGATGTTTAAAGTAACTATTTTTTACCGCAGTTCCCAACACTACCATTCAAAGTATTTTTGCACAAGCAAACCACAGGAGGCCGAGCAGGAGGCCCGTGCACTATCCCTGGGGAAACCCTGTGCATGTTTGCGTGCCAGGCATCTCTCCCGCTGGTTTGAATAATTAACTTGGGGCCTCTTTATCCTCCGGGCTTATTCAGAGTTGCTGGACCGTTGACTCACCCTTTTTAATTCCTTCAGGTTTTGGCTAAAAAAATGGAGACGGTGCCGGCTCATATGGGACTATGCTTAAACACATCACACACTTTCTCCTTTTCAGGGTGTGAAAGTTTGTGGTTTGTGGCGACCGAGTCATTTCAGAAAGAAAAACAAAAAGAGGAAAGACTCCCTTGCAAAACAGAATGATGCACAGCTTCTCTGATCTAGTCCCGGTTACCCAAAACATGGGGATTTCTGCTAATTGTGTACGTGCTTTTGAGTCTCTGTGAAGGGTGTAGGCACAGATTAGATGAGAAATTTGTATGAAGAGAAGTGACAGTAATGGAAAACCCTTGAGTTATGAAAGCAGTCACAACGTAAAGGAAATCTTCACTTAATCATTTTCTATACGTTAACCTTTAAGATGTGTTCAAATCCAAATATGCTGAACAGATTTCTGACAGACACAGCCTACACTGAAAGTTTCAGATTTGTGAAAGTGAGAGACACTGCCTTGTCACTTTCTGGCAGGCTTGTACAAAAATCTAGCTGTCAACCCAAACCATAACCACCTAGCCCTTTATCCCTTTAAAACCTTGGTAATTTGGCTTGATTTTTTATAAAACACGGAAAGAAGGCAATGAGCAGAAGAAATGAGCCAAAAATAAACAAAAAATGAGTAAAAAGTACATAAAAAATTACCTGAAAAGTTGTTTTTTTTTAAGTTGAACAAAAGAACAAACAAGTAAATGACCCTGGAAAAAGCGCTTCAAATTTTTAATAATTCTATCACAAAATTTTAAATATGTAATTATGACCATTATAAATATGGTTTTTCCCTTTTTTATTTTTCCCTTGATGGTTTTTCCATTTAAAAAAAAATTCTAAATCCAAAAATGTTTGGCAATTTGTGGAATAATTCTTACCGAGGTGCTCAATGCCTACTTTCCAATGTTTCTGACAGAAATCACAACAGTTAGCTCAAGGTTTCAAAGCTTTAAAATACCTATAATAAACAGTGTCTGAAAGCAGCACAGGAAAAGTGATGTCAAAGGGTCAATCAATGCATGTTAGCAAAAACATAAAGCCGACATATATTCAAAGTTTTCCTGAGCTGAAGTGGCTTAGAGGAAATGGGAGTAAAAAACGCCTGCGTTTCCAAATCAATGTTTTATTGACGTGACTGGTAGCGAGCAGCAGTTTTTATTGTATTTGGCAGGCCATTGATCTGAACACGTGCTGATCTCTCCGCTCATCTATATTCATTTGGGCGCTTAAGGCACCTTAAAGAGACCGATGGAGAAAGTGGTCAGAGGCACACAGACACAAGGTAAAGATGAAAATGGAGGAGCGTTCTTCATATGTTTGGAGCCGCTCGAGGGAATACGCCATATGCACAGTGTGTTAACATTTAACGGCATGTTGTTAACATGTAGCTCTACTGAGAGCACATTCAATCAGCCAACACATCTACAAAGACTGATATCAACATCAGTCGGTATTCAAAGAAAATTGTCCGAGCTGAGACGGCCGCCTCTATTGCTAGCACATTTCCTTCTTGTGGTCATATACATTTTGTATTTGGTTCTTCGCTAAATATGCAAACAGCAAAATGCAGCTCTTATGTGGAGTACAACATACCCAAGGACATAGCTCTGCAGCCATTAAGGAGCAATCTCCAGCTCTGGTTTCACTTCCCATTAGCCATTCAGAGCCATGACAATACCCAGGGGGAGAGACAGTGCAGCCCTGGCTTTTCCCCTCCACCAAGGCCCTCACATTAGTCAGTTCTCTCCGTTTCTCCCTCTCTCTTTCTATAACCCCCCCATCTCTTACAGAAGTCCCATATTTTTCACTAAATGACTGATTCAATTTTTAATTTCCCTTCACGTGTTCTCTTTCTGTGTCAACCCTTTTGACACCTGGAGTGACATCACTTTTGTCATGCTGCTTTCAGGTGCCTTTCACAAATATTTAAGCCTTTGAAGCCTGAGCAAATTAAAAAATAATAAATAAAAACATGGGGAAAAGGGCAATGAGCAACTTGGTAATAAATGTTTTGTAAATTGAAAATCATTGGAAAATGATTTTTTAAAAAGCAAGGGGAGAATAAAGCTAGGGAACAACTATATGTATAATAATAATTACATATTTAAACAATATTTCTGTAATTTGTTAAGCACTTTACCAGGTAATTTCCTTTTATTATTATTATTATTATTATTATTATTATTATTATTATTATTATTATTATTATTATTATCAGCATTATTATTATTTCTTTTCTTTTTTAACCAATTTTCATGTAATTTTTGTGTATTTACTAATTTCTGGCCAATTTTTGGGTCATTTCTGCTTTTTCTGCTCATTGTCTTCTTCTCATGTTTTTGAAAGAAGTCAAGGCAAGTTGCTCAGGTTTCAAAGGGTTAAAGGGAAGGGTGCGTGAGAAGAGGCAGTCAACCTCCGACTTTAGTGATCCGGGGAGGCATCATCAAGGGCACAGAGGTCATGTTTGGAAATGGAAGTTAGGGCAGTGCATGTGCCATCGAGTTACATGACGCATTAGGTCTCATTCCAAATGTGACCACACTTACTTGCAGATATGTTTATAGCAAATGTAAATTTACCATCAAAGGAGCCAGTTTTGTGACTGTTCTAAAAGTGCTTTAAAGAAGAAAAATACTAAAAAGGCAAATAGAAATCAAATTCTGCACATTTGGATTATGGCTGCACTGCTATGATCTTATCCTTGCCCCGTGTCCCTGTCCCAGTGGCCAAAGTCAGCCTTACCTTACCCCTGCCCCGAGCTCCTGCCCCGAGCTCCTGCCCCGAGCTCCTGCCCCGAGCTCCTGCCCCGAGCTCCTGCCCCTCTTTCCCCACCTCCGGTCCCAGATTACCCATCAATCCTATTTCATTCCACTGGCTCAGACAGCCCACCAATCAGACGGCAGGATAGGGAGGAATATGATAGTGGATTGGCTCATGGGGGGGGTGAGGGGTGGAGCCGCTCAGCCATCCCCTAACAACAGCAGCGTGCTGTGAAATGAGTGAGTGAGCATGAGAGACAGAGAGAATTCACTCGTCCAATTTCTCCCTCTCTAGCATTTAGTTCTTCCTCTACTTCTTCACTTTCCTCTCGTGCCAGTGCCCGTCCGTCTTTCTCTGAATCCTTCGTGCACACTTGCTCAAAAATAGTGCTCTCCTCCCCCATCCAGTGCTGCCCCCCTCTCTCTTCGCTCGCTCGGCTGTCAGTCTGCATATGACTGCTGACTCTGTTGCTCGCAGCGACATTGAACAGAGCTCTGCCGGTGCTTCAGCCGTCTTACACACACACACGCACACACACAAACACGCTTTCCTGATGCTGTGGAAGCCGGGGGAGGTCAGGCTGGTTCCTGGCGGAAGGAAGCAAATTACACACTGTGCTACACATGCCCACACATAAGTGCATATGTGCACGCACACATGTATGCACTTGTGTGCACACACAAGCCGTTGAGCTCGGGTTGAACGGGGTCTTTTTGCTGACCTACTTCTTTACTGTCACTCAGGCGAACACTGGGCACACTCAACATAAACTCTGCAATAACGACTGCAATAAAGACCGCTGTTCGCATGATGTGAATGTTTAGGATCAAAAGAGGGCTCCTAACCTCACCCCCCACCACCCCTCCTCGAATCTTTCCTGTGGTGAGGAGACGGCAACAAAAAGAGGCCCCCTTCTGTAGACTAGAGGTGTTAACAGCCAGCCTCAAGCAGCCATCTTGTCTTGTTTGTGCGCGTGAGAATAAAAGAACAAGAGTTAAAATGAGAAGCAGGAAGATGCCTTAAGAGTGTGTTATTACGATCACACACTTTTTAAACTTCCAGCCAAGATTGCCATCAATTTTGGCATTTTGTAAGATCACATCTTTAATTCTGTCCTGTGATCCTCACATGACAGCAAGAGATCCCTTTTTCATCGCAGCTGTGGACGGCATGCCACATCTCCATTTAGACTGCTTTTGACCAAAAACGACCTTGACACACTTTCTCTGCTGCCTTCCTTAGAGCGATTCCTTTCAGAAATAGAAAATATTTGTTGAAAACTGATAGAGGGCTGCAGCTCTGCGAAAGCCTCCTCTTTATCTCCCGAATGATATCAAGCACAAAGCGCTTCAAGCATGAACAACCTTGTCTCTGGCCTCTGTCGGGGCCACTTGTTGTGTGTTTGCAGGTTATACTAACACCTGGAAATTCTAATTCTGGTGTCGTAAATGGTTTTTCAACACATAGTTCAGCCCAAAGTCAACTGCCATTCAGTCATGATAAGAAACTCTTAGATTACACTCTATAAATACAGACTGAATCCCTGGCATACTTTGGCTAACTTGAGGACAAAAGTTCTGCTATTCACATCTCTCATCACCGCACTTATCTTTTCTTTAAGTCTTGCAGTTCAAAAGTTGCCTAAGATTACAACTTCAGATATATAACCTGGTGCAGTTTCATGCTCAAAAATCAAATATTTGGGTGCATCCGAAACAGTTAATCCAGAGTTTCAGGTGGTTCCCAGATAGAACTTGATATATTTATGAACTCTGTCCGAGTCAATAAAGTGTAACATTATCGTGCAGCTGTGGTTTACTTTTCCCAATGGCATTACGGTTTGTCATGGTCATGCACTCATAGCTGGCTGATTTTAACCATTTGCACAAGAGCACCTGAAGCTTAAACAGGTGAATATGAGAGAGGAAAATAGGTGCTTCCCAGACACACAAAGGCATTATCGCAGACCTCCAACCATTACACACACACACACACACACACACACACACACACACACACACACACACAATGCAGGAAGCCCACAGAGGGGGAAGCATGTGCCCATTGTCAGGGGGTCTCATGAGCCCCCCTGCTCTTTCAGCACTGACAATAGCTGCATTGATAACACCTACCCAGCATGAAAGATACGAAAGGAGAGGGAGTAGGAAAAAGGGACAAAGAGAAATGGAAGGAAAAAGGCATTGCAGCCTGTCAATGGATATCCATTCACTTCCTCGCCATGCAGAACATCTTTCCTCCCAATAAGGAAAGTGTGGGAGCAACTTTTTTCTCTCCTCTCACGAGACAAAAAAAACAGAAAAAGCTGGAGCGAGATAAGTGGGGAAAAAAAAGCAGCAGAGATGGATAGAACTCGATAACCTTGCGTCGGTTATCAGTCAGCCAGTCATTCAATCAGCCGCTCAGTCAGCCACTGATGGGTCAGGTTGGGCGCGCTCAGAATAGACTCCGCCACTGAGTGACAGCTGCCTTCATAAATCAATCCGTTTGACAAGTTATTCATACATCAACACCCTCGTTTATGGAAATCATATGCAAACTCGATGTCGAGCACTAGATGCATTTACAAGGGACTTATCCAATTCCCCTGCAAGATCGTTTGGTGTTCTTGCAGTGGCGAGGAAAAAGATAATTTTTTACGGCGAGCTTTTCACTAACGAGGGGAAAGGACGATAAACTGCGCTAGCTGGGAGATCTGCAATTTAGACACAAGCAGACATTGCTAATTTACAAAGCAGGAAGATGGAATAAAAAGCTAAAAGACATTAAAATTTGTGCATGGAAAAAAATGTATTTCTCTTTAAAGCAGCAGGGGCTAGAGAAAAAAAAGGATTTTAAACATTCTTATGATCTTGCAACCACAGGCACACTAGGAATCCAGGGCCCTCGTGTCAACAGCTCACTCTGAGCTTAAAACAATACATATCTAATCCCTGTCATGTTACAGGGCCCCTGTGTGGCTCCGGGCCCCCTGAATCGATCAGGGTTTTCCACGCATTCGGTGCCCCTGCCTGCGACAGGTGAAGGGAGGAATCAATGGGGTTTAGCGTTTGCTACAGATGCAATAACAGGACGAGTAAATGAAAGATTTAGAGCTGTGTGTGTGAGTGTGTATGTGTGGAAGACTGATTGACAGATAAGTTATGTGTCGTGGTATAATTCTCATGACATGTGGTGAGCGTGCACAGAGAAACATGACAAAGACAAAAAAAATAGAGGCAACGGGGCGACGGGATGCCGAGTACAGAAGCAGCTTCATTTCCCCTGATACCACCTTGGCCACTCGCTCCACTCAAGATGATATGTCAT
Organism: Plectropomus leopardus; assembly: GCF_026936395.1. Classification (NCBI taxonomy): domain Eukaryota; kingdom Metazoa; phylum Chordata; class Actinopteri; order Perciformes; family Serranidae; genus Plectropomus; species Plectropomus leopardus. The sequence goes on along the minus strand of NC_142192.1, from coordinate 10,411,941 downwards.
GAGGCTAAACTGACATTCATTCAGGGTCAACAAGTCTGACCCAAGAAAAAGAAAAAAAAAAAAAAGCTACAGTAATCACTTCAGCAACCCCTTGTATTTTCCAGTAATGATACCACAACGAGGGTTCTGTGTTAACAACAAGCTCTTGACTTGTCACGTTTTACTAATTCGACGCAACGAGGCACCAAACTATTCTCTTGCTCCAGTTCCGACAACACTGATCAGGAGAAATGGCATGTCATGTAAGCCGGAGTCGACACTGAGATTAAAAATTCAATATAGGGCCAAGTCGCTCGATATCCCTGCCATCATACAGTATTTCAGCCACGCTAATCAAATTCACAAGCATGACCTCTGGGGTATATTAAATGTGTATATAACATGTGTCATCTCTCAAATGTTTCACAGGCGAGTTATCCATCTACACTAGTAAATACGGCGTAAAAAAAAAAAAGAAAAAAAAAAGTGAGCCAGCAGCAGTCGCAGTAGCTGCAACAAATTCGCTCCCCATAAAAATGAGCAGTGGATAGATTTCAGTGTGCAGCTTGCCAGAACCACGGGAGGGAGACTAAATGATTATGTTACAACAACACGGCTCCAGCTCTCAGAAAACAACAATCAGGGTCTGGTAGGATATTGCGGCCGAGTAAAATTAAAGGGGAGTGGGAGTGAGACAGGCTGAGGGAGGGAGAGTGGGAGACGGATTTTCTGGAGATCATCGGGGGGCTGTGTGTCTGCGCAACCGGCAGCAACTAGCCTGCTCTGAAATTCATACATCCTCTTTATGAGTTGACAGAAGGAGGCAAGAGAGAGATAAGCGCCTTCTGTGTCCAAGCAGCTATGACAGACTGATCCAGTGCAGAGTATGACCCGTCACTCAAACTCTGTTTGGGTTTTTTCAACGAGCCAAGGTTCAAACCCTCAAAACGCTTCCTCTCAACATACAGTGTTGCACCACTAGGGACCTAAGAAAAACTATGCCTGCGCTGTGGCCTCTGAGGGGTTAACCAGTGGCAGGCTGAGTCTAATGCAGATTGTCAGGGAGATAAGATTACCAGTTAGTGTGGTGGTTAATGGAAGCCACCACAGCCCTCCTCTGACAGTTGACAGGAAAGGCAGGAACGCGGGCCTGACCTCGGTCACACAAGTGCCCCTTTCAGACCATCACTGTGACGCAGGTTCAACCTGTCTCCATGGCCAACGCAGATGTTCAATGTTAGAGATGTTAGGCTTACATTTAAAGGTCCAGTGTGTAGGGCTTTATAATATGTGTGCTTTTTTTGAATAGAATGTTTGTATTTACTGAGGAAGCGGCTATTCACCCAATAAGATTGTCATTTTGCACCGCCATGTTTCTACAGAAGCCCAGAATAGACAAACAAAACACAGGCTCTATAAAGGGCCTTTTGCTTTTTTGCATCAGCCACCATAGCAGCCCCTCCACGATGAGCCAACAGTATTGGAAAAACACAGACTTTTAATATGAAACTGCTCTATTTGGTGTTTTTACTGGTTTTAATTACTGTGTCCATTTGTTATGGAAAGACAGACACCTTTGCAGATCATTCGGCTAACAGTTAAAACCTCCTGAACATCTGGATCTGAAGTTATCAGGCAAAAAACGGTGAGCACACGTTAGCAGGTGCTGGGTTAGCGCCCTGTCTCTGACAAGCAAAACAGCATTAGAAAAACATTAATTTTTAACATGAAACTGCTTTATTCAGTATTTTTACTGCTTTAAATCACCAGGTCTGTTTGTTTTACAGAGGAAGAGACCTCTGCATATAATTCAGCTTCCGCTTAAAACATCCTGAACAAAGAATACTGACAGAATTCTAACTGAGAGAAGTTTCGGCTGGTTGAATCCTCACAGCTAGATGCCACTAAAACCCCCCCTTAATATTATACACTGGACCTTTAAGTGAATTCCTGACTTGTGCATACTCGACAGATCAGTCTCTGAAGTGCAGCAACCAAAAATTTAACAGTGACGTGATCTATAAATATGGGTCAAACAACACAATTCATATTCTCATCTCAAGTATGAGAATGGTAAAAGACAGATCTATCAGCTAAAGCAAAGAGTGTCTTTTCAGGTTCAATTTACAAAAAGAGCTTTGGCCAGAGATACATCTACATTTGACTCTAGCTTTACATTACCACATCCCATGTTTAACAGACGCAAAAAAAAAGATTTAAAACCAGATTGTTCAAACAGAAAAAAAAGAAATCACTTAGGGAAGCCATAAATGATAAGACCATTCTTATCTTACAAAATAGGCCCCAAGAAACTAGAGCTCAGACAGCTGCAAGAATCTGCAGTGAGAGCCAAGCTGCTGTTGAACGATATATACACAAACTGTTTCATACAATGCAAACGTGTGAGATTAAAAGCAGCTGAAACTGTTAACAAATGTTAGGCAGGATCCCAGAACACTGAAACCAACATCCAACACGCACAGCACTGCACACTGAAGTACACTCAATTTACAATGCAGTACAACTGTTCATTTACAACTCACCTAGACCTCATAGTGCTACATCCAAAGCCTATTTTCTCTGTATTCTGCTGTGTCCAACATCTTAAGCCTTTTTAAAGCCTCTGTTTGTGTGTGTGTTTGTGTGTGTGAGTGCACGTGTGTGTGTGTGTGTGTGTGTGTGTGTGTGTGTGTGTGCGCTCGTGTTGCTGTATGACTGCAGATTACACTGTAGCCAGAGAACGTTATGAAACAAAGCCAGGGCTTAGGCAAGGGAGTTCCTCTGCTTGGGGAGTTGTAGTGCAGGCCCAGGAGTCCATTCCCTGGCACAACCACTGGCACAAAAAAAGACAAGAGGCAATTAAGAAATGATTTTCACCTCACAGCTTGGGACAAAAACCCTCGTACCTCACCCCACCCCTTGCCCCACTCACTCCACTATCGCACACAAAGGCAAAGTCTCTGAGGCCTAAAGGGGGCCCCGAGAAAGGGGGGCTGAGGAGACAGGCACAATACAGGGGACGGAGAAAGACAGAAGGTGAGAGACGGCAAGTAAAGAGGGAGTATAAGAAGAGTGAGACAAGGTAAAGGAAAGATTGTGTGCAAAAGCAATGGAGCAGGCAGTGTAGATGGAGGTGGAGTGGAAAGCAAAAGAGTGTGAGAAAGAGGTGAATAATGGCGTTGGTACAGTGGGGATGAAGAATGAAGGTGATGCATATGAGAGAGAGAGACAGAGAGAGAGAGAGAGAGAGTATTGCAGACTCTATCACTGATAATCGACCTCAAAGGGAGTCTGGATAGGAAGTGAAATATATTTAAGTTTAGGTTCAAGCACAGAGAGGAAGGAGGTGGGTCAAAAAATGTCAACCAGCTCATGCTGCATGGGTGGAACAGATCTAGTTCCGCCATGATCGGGGGAGATGTTCTGTCAGCACACTTACATTCAGCTGTTGTGGGTTTGTTATTAAGTCACTCTGCTATCAAGTGGTCATCTACGAATTGGAAAACTTCATTAATGGATAATTTCTGACTCACTCAGTCTTTTAAATGAATCCATTAATGATATCATTAGTGTAACAAACCAAATAGATTGAATGAGATATCAAGTTTTTCACACTAACACTGCATGTTGTAGTGTTGTCAAAAATATCAATTTATCGATGCTTTCTGATTCTGAATATTTTAAACAGTTTCATATGCACTGGTAGCATCTGCATGTCTTTGCTCTCTCGCTTAAGCTTCTTTTCCATGGCACTTAAACCCCAGTAAACACCCTCTTACATCTAGCTTTTTAATTTAATGGGAAAGTTTACAATCGGCATTCACACCCAAATCAAATGATTCTGCAGCAGTCACGAGTATTTATCAGCTCCGGCTACGATCAGCTGTGATGGAAACGCAACAACTGGGTGAACATGCTCATTTTAGCCCCTTTACCAGAGAGATGCAATGACACACCAACACAAAATACCACCCATCTCCACCCAGGCAGCGCTCAAACACTGTTACAAATTTGAGTCTATCGAGTTTAAAAGAGAGACTGAGTAGGAAAGATATAAAAAAAAAAGTAACCACTTTGCCATTTTCACTGGACTCCATGCTCCTTTCTGCTGTTTACTAGCCCATTTCCCTGCTGGCCATGACATTGAATGTGACACACCAGAAGAAAAAAACAGAAAGGTATACTAACTTGCAGCAGAGCCATGTACACAGCTCAAGTCTATTGGCAATGGGAAAAAAGTCTATAGCCTTAAAAAAACCTGTATACAACTGCAAAGTTGTATACAGGTTATCTACCATCATTCATTCCAAGAAACTAACCAAGAAAAGCTGATGTTATATCCTTGCTAAATTTATTTTCTAATACTTTCAAATTGTACTATTTCAATGTCAATATTACCACAAATATCTGTATTTATCAAGGTATTGAGTCAATGTTAGAAATTCCAGTATCATGACAACACGACTGTGTCAGAGTTGCTCTGAATTACGTATCAGTGATTTATCATGCAAAACAATAAAATTCTGAGTCAAAGCTCTAGTTCATCATGAGACATGCAGCCCACCCTGGTTGTGGCCTTCCCGGAAAGATCTGACGGCTGAGATGGCTGATTTGAAGTCTACAGATAACCAACATGGTTTATTGCTTTGATGCAGGCATTTACATTTACTGGTTGAAGGTTTAGCTCATGTACTTGTACAGTAAAATCACCCAAAACAAAAATTTACACAAAAAACCTTTCTTAAATATGCTGCAACTGTAAGATTTTTGTCTAAGTTTTCTGCTGCCACCCCAATAAAAGGAGATAAATAAAAACTTTTTTGTATTACTCAAAGCACTGACAGTTTTAATCAAAAAAATCAAATGTAATGTGTGTTTACAGAAGCAGTGTCCCTGTTACTCTGAATAATCTTCAGACATGCTGTAGACAGTTTTGATTGGAACTATTTCTTTAGTCGAAGGACGCTGTGTACACAGCTAGATTCTGCTAAGTGAGAAAATGTTTTTGTGACATCCACAAGACGTTCTGACTCATAACCCTGTGCCACATAAAGATGCAAGTCACAGCTGCTGTTGTAAACACAGCTTATGCATTACAGACATTAAAACATCAAGAAGCACATTGCTGAGATCAATCATAATGATGGAAACTGCAACACTGGCATAATTACATCTATACCTACTACAGCTCGCTTCTTTCATATATGGTGGTGCTTATTGTTGTGATTTATTGTAACCTGTGCATGAATAAGAAATATAATGAATTTATGTATCACTTCTCCACCTAAGGAGCGCGACAGGAACTAAAACTAGAATTAAAAACAACTCTCAGATATGACTGACTGGTATGAGTAATATGAAATTCCACTCTTGATTTCAGTGACTGAATGGCGGGGGTGTTTGTTCAGAATAAAAATGACTGTCTGTGATGGCAAACTAACTGATCTACTGTCAGGAAATGGCCCAACGTCTTAACAAGTGAGCGCTTACCAGTTCCTTATGACTACTGCAAAATACTAAACAGACGTCATAAGCACTGGGTAATACAAGAAATTCAGATCACTAAACAAGTAACAGTATTAGCCAAAATGCACCAGAGTAAAACGCAGACTGGAGTCTGGACACAAATTCAAAGTTCTGGTGCCAAAGTCCCATACTTTGTACGCCCCCAGCCACCTCTGTCCGAGTCCCACATGGGCCATGAATGTTGCATTTCCTTATATGAAAGAAACGTTGTCTCTGAATTTGGCAACAATAATAATGCGATATGAATGTAATTAAGACAGCATTTAGTAACACTCAGATTTTATTTCTAGGAGGAGGGTTGCTGAAAGAGCTTTACAAATTGTAATCAAAATAACGGGTGCTTCCTTTATTCAGGGTTCCGACACATTTTCATGGACAAAATTTCAACACCTCTCCATATCTTTTCAAGGACCACCAAGTTTTTTTTCTTGCCCTACTTGCCCGGCATTTTTCATATCAGATCCAAACTCTATTCAAACAACTTTAGCTAGTTGGCATACATAAAGGGAGAAAGGGAACGATGAGAGAAAATGAACAAACGCACATGATGGCAAAAAAGTCACGCACAGCAGTGTTACATTGACAGCAACATAAAATATATTTGCGGTTGTGTTACATTACATGAACATTATAAAAAAAGATTTACTGTAACATTCATAAAACACAATAGCATTTTAATTTTACTAATGCCATGACCTTTCCAGATCTGGAAAATGTGTTCATGAAATTCTATGACTTTTCCAGGTTTTTGTGACTTTGGTAACCCTGTTTATTTCTCTCACTATCTTATCAACTTTACTATGTGCTCAGAGGCAAGACATTTAAGTCTTAAATTTGTGGATTTCTGTAGAAAAAAAACACTTGTAAAATTTCCCTTCTCGACTTCATTTTCTCAGTTTCACTGTTTCTCGCTTAATTTCTCTGACTCACATGATTGCAAGACAGATCTAGCAACTTCCCCAGAACGCAGCCAGGAACCAGATGCTCCAAAAGCAACCTAACTTCACTCTTCATCTAGTTCCACGCCCTCACGAAACAAGAAAGGAGAGATGCTTGACTTGCTCAGAAACCTTGTCAGCATGTCAGTTTCTATAGAAACCTGGGAGTGGGAGGTATAGTTCCCCCCCCAGTCACATATGCCAACCCCTCAACACACACACACACACAGAGAAGAGAGTAAAGCTGCTGAGGGGGGTATACTCACTAGTCACCATGGTAACTTCCCACTAGTTGGCTTACAAATTATGTTTAACCAGAGTTTGTTTCGATTTTCTGTGCTAACCAACACCTGCATTACTCATTTCAAATGTGTGAAAGTGAGCAAGCATCTACGGCAGCCACACTCGGAATCAACCAGTGGTTACCTCACTTCCTATCCTCATTCTCAAACAATTACACCTAAAAACAAGGAAGGCTTGCGTCAGCCTTTGTGGTGTGCATGTGCTGCGTTCTGCATCGAGTTATGTCAACAGATTGGTAGACGGGCCTTGCCGTCACTGTGAATATTCCACTTGAGATGCTGCTTAATTTGATTATTTCTATCCTCTTGGATTTCTTCTCCTTGACGATCACAGGTTGTGATTTCCAGGGGCTGGCCCTCTCTCCCTCTCCCTCTCCCAACAACCCCCCCTCTCCCGGCCTTGTGATGTTTGATCCAGGGCCAGGGGAGGCCGGCCAGACATTCAGCCTAGACTCTGGCGCCCTTCCCTCAGTGTACCATGCACTCTAGCTCCCTGCTGTGAGGCCTGGAGGAAATCACGCAGCCAGGAGAATTATAAAAGCCCTCATCTATTGAGCAGAGGTTAAAAACGGGGGGAACAATACCTTTGACTCACACTCTGATTCTCTCTATGGAGAAACTTTAAAAAGCACCTAAAAAAAATCAATAGGTAAAAAAAAGACAAAAAAAAAAAATCAATATTGCTGTGCTGAATCTTGTCAATTCATTCTGTTTTTCATTTATAGGAATCAGAACTACCCCAAGGATACCCCTCAACCTGCTTCACATAACAGGATTAGCATGAATAAACATTTTAACTGAAAGCAAATATAAACAAATTACTATCAATAAATAATGTTTAAAAGCAAAAAATAGATGTTAAATATTAAAAACATGTCCAGCAGCTCCTCAAATTAAATTTTTGCAAAAGGCATTACAGCAAGGACAAGATTTGCAGAGTGCAAAATGACAATCCCAGAGGGCCAGATTATGCGTGTGTATGTATGTTAGTATTGTGTGGGGGTGTGTGTGTGTGTGTGTGAGAGAGAGAGAGTGTGTGTGTGTGTGTGTGTGTGTGTGTGTGTGGCAGGATGGTGTTGGAGGGGGTTAATTCACACAGCTGTGTAAGATCAAACTGGAGAGAGGATTCCAAAGTTTCCCTTGGCAGAGAAAATCAAAACAAAACGGATGGAAGAATGCGACATGCCGACTAAGTGGGAGACCGAGAAGAAGAAGAGCTGCGAAACCGCCAACAACCTAATCATGTCGCTAAGCAGACTGATCTTTCAAGCAAATGATTATCACACACAAACACACGGAAAAATTAAAAGCGAGTGCAGAGACGAGGAGGACAGATCCGGCCGACCGTGGCTCCTCCTCTGCTACTGTGAGGTGATTTCGCAGCTAAGCGAGGAGCAAATACCCCCGCTTCTTCCGTCCTCTCTCCGGCAGCGCTATCCCACAGAAAGCTCCCAACGCCTCTTTCCTCTCTTTGTAGCTGCGCTGAGTAATAGAGCGAATGAGTTGAGAGCGAGGAGGTGAGAGAGATAGAGTGAACAGCGGAAAAAAAAAAATCCACTCAGTATTCTATTACAAGACAAGATGGGGTGGCGGGGGGAGTAATGCGTTTCTCAGGGCGGCTGGAGGAAGGGGGTGTAGGATATACGCAAACAGAATGTGTATATATTGACCTGCGAATCAAATAAATCGTTTATTCTCCCTCTTACAGCCCTCAGCCACCCACCACTGCTACACCTCCTCATTCCTCATGTTTTCTCAACACGGTAACCAGCTCATCCGACAACTCAGCGGCAACACCGACACATGGACCCTTCCAGCATTAAAGCATGCTCCTGTCCGTCCTCCAAAATACAGTTTGGCAGGCAAAATTGGGACGAGCGAGGGCCACATGCAGTTAACACTTTTTCTGAAAATAGGCATTTTCCCCTAAATCAGAGAAAAACCACAACAACTACTTTTCTGCCTTGAATCAATAAACTTTGTCTAAAATCCCCTACACCTCGTCTACTTTTTTGTTTTTATCTCTCAGCTGAAAAGTAGAGATTAGGCAGCAACAGTGGTCACCCAGCCACTTTGCTCCGCCAGCTTATTACTCCTCTGGTTGGGGGGGATGGAGGAGGAGGAGGGGGGAGTGCCATCCTGAATTAAGGCCTCCCTCGCAAGGGGGCCAAATGCTCAGTGAAAAGGGTTGCGTTCGAGAGCTCTCTCATAGAAGGGAGGTTGCCGCACCACAACTAGCCATGCGTGCTGGAGAGCCACAAATGACCGTCGTGAAAAAGAGGGGATAATGATAGTCAAATATTAAAAAAAGTTATCACAGGAAAATACCCCTCATGAGAGATTAAATGAGAGCGCGATTTGTCGGCCAAGCCAGAGCACTGCCAAAGAGGACCTGAATAGAGTGGCCGGTGGCTTGTTGGCAGGAAGAAACAAACTGCTCTATCATAAAAAGAATGATTCATAGATTACTGCACTTGGTAGGGAGCTCGAGACACTGTAACACACAACAAGAACAGTTATGAATGGTAAAACGGCATGGTAAAACGGACTGGAATCTGATGAGACTGTGCAACCAGCGATCGTCACAGAAAATATGATAAGTCAGCATAAAGCGTTTTCTTAAGAAGCCCGACAGCAGGAAGCATCAGGATAAACCAATCTTAGCGTCACAGGCAAGACATTTTATGAGTTGTACTGGCATATGTTTGATAGTGAAACTGGTATTCCGGGCAGAAAGAGAGGGAGTAATGGAGGATCGATACTGGCTGAGCCTCTGCTCTGTTGCTTCATCCCTCGAGGCTTAATTCACTGGATGTGTAAAGACGACGGTGTCACAATAGGGGATCAGATGGGATTGACCACAGGATGAAAATGTAAGGAGTGTTTATTAAACTGATGTAGCTGAGATGAAGAGCGGGGAGAGGGAGAGCAGAGATCGGTCAAGAGGTTGTCTGAGAGACGTACATAATAGTCATTAAAAGCTAACACCAGGCTAAGCTACAATAGCCCGGTGATTCAAAAACAGATGAAAAGTAACCTAATGCCTCCTATTTCAGCTTTATGGAGCTCAAAGGAAAGCCCAAGGCTAAGCTGAAATTTGAAGAAGCAACCCAGTCGCCAGGATAAAATAATGGCATTATACATTTCTACAAAGCATAGACATGTTACAGTTGTATGTTTTCCCATCAGGGTGAGGACGAAGACAGTGGATGGTGTGTAAGCTCAGTGAGACAGATGCCAAGCAGCAGATGGTAGCAAACCAGTGGTAAAGACCAACAAAAGCGGATGTTTTCAGCAAGAGTTTGGGTCATTTCAAGCTGTTTCTACTGACAAAAGCAAGTCTCTATTAGATGAGTTTGGGACATTTTCAGCCGTGTAATGACAAAAACTGGTGGTCAGGAGATTTCCAGCAATGTCTGTAGTGACAAAAAACAGGTAATTTTTAATGAGTTTGGGACATTTTCAGCTGTGATTGTAGCAACAAATGCAGGTATTTTTTAATGAGTGGTCAGGACATTTACAGCAATGTCTGTAGTAGCAAAAATGGTATTTTAAAGAGGATTTGGGACATTTTTAACCATATTTGTATTGTCAAAAGCAGATATCTTCTTAAAAACATTCCGGACACTTTCAGCCATGTTTGTAGAGACAAAAATTGGTATTTTTTGACGACTGGTCAGGACATTTCCAGCAATGTGCACATTGACATGGTAAACTTGAACAAAAGTTTGTACCATTTCCAGATGTATTTGTAGCGACAAAATTAGGCGTTTCTTCACGAGAGTTTGTTACATTTTCAACCATGTTTGTTTCAACCAAGTCACACGTTTCTTAACAAGAATTTGGGACATTTTCAGGTGCATCCATAGCATAGAGAGAGAGAATATGACATTTTCAACCTTGTTTGTAGCTAAAAAAAAAAAAAAAAAAACATGAATATTTAGGAACAAGATTCTAGGACTTTTTAGTCATGTTTGTTGCAACAGCGGCGGGTATTTTTAACAAGAGTTCGGGGCATTTCCAGCTTACAATGTAACACTGAAAATTGAAATTTAAAGAAACAAAGTTTCAACATATGCACAACATAAGAAATGTAAAAAATGTAACATGTCCCTGGTTTGCAAAAACTTACATTTCTGACATTTACTCTGGCTACTGGGTTGAGCAAAAGGAACCTGAAGTTTTGTATGACTATTTTGAGTATTTAAAAAAATAAATAAATAAAACATTACAATGCTTGCAGACAGATATTGTGCATTAAAGTACTCGGTCAATTGTTTTCTTTTCATTCTACTATTTCTAAATGTCCTTCATGGACCCCACAAAGCCTGCAAGGCCAAACCAAAGACAAAGCTAAAGTGTTGATTCAGCTTCATAGGGATCCTGAACGGATAAGCTGTGGCAACCACTCACTCATTCACACACGTACACGCACACACACACGCACACAATCGCATGAGTGAGCATGTGTGTTCACATAAACACACACACACAGAGCCTCTCAGGGCCTGACCAGCTGTCTCACTCCCCCCCATCTCCATCCAAACCCACAGGAGCAGGAGGATATAAATCACTCGGCAGAATGAAGACGCGCACGGAGGGAACGCACGTGGTGTACGTGACACACACATACACACACGCCCCCGCTTGCATTGGCTGTCCACAACTGCACTGTGTGCAACAATGCCTTGTGACCAACTATTGGAGTATTTCTGTAAAAACACACCTAGACAGACCTATGTGCACACTGCACACGACAGAAACACAAAGACAGTCACGCCCAGTTTTGTGTGATTACTCCTGTAAATGGCCGACGCTGCTGATATCCACAAGACACCTTGGTTTTAAGGTCGGCCTTAAAACCGGTTTATCTCACCTACTGACTGCAGGAGTACACCTAAAGACCTTTGCCTGTGTGTGTGAGTGTGCGCCTGTGCCAGCAGAGCCGAAGATCGCTCTCAATGCCAACAGCTGATAAGAGAAAAGGTCATATTGCATAACAGGAGTTTCTGCCGTGTTTGTGACATAACGCCGTAGAAAAACTGACGCAAGAGAAGAAGAGAAGGATGGAGAAAGTGAAGGGAAAGAGTCTGTATTTGTGTCAGAGAACAGAGCTGAGTGGTGATGCATTTGGCCGCTGAATATCCATCGTGCGTCCAAATTGAAGCCGGCAGCTCACAGAGAGCCTGTAATGATGCAGTAAACTCTCCGTTGGCAGACTTTATCTAGGGGGAAAAAAAAAGGGCTCCTCATTTCAGCACAAACTTAATAAATACATAAATAAATAAGGCTGAATTAAACGAGGCCGGGCTGGCCAACTTCACTCCCAGAATTTTTTCTGGCAGCGCTTGTCGAGTCGGCAGGCCCTGCGAGAGGAGGGATGAGGCCAAAGGGATGTGAGGCTGGGCCCGCAGCGTGGGAAGGACTGCTTCCTCACTACTTTAACACTAAACTGTTGAGGGGCATGTGAACCGAGGCCTGGCAGTGTCCAATTACCTAACAGGTTTCAGTGCAGCATACATGTAATTGTCACTAAGATACAAATCGAAATGAGACAATTATGTGTTGTTTGTTTTGTGCTGTATTTGCAAAGGGGTGAGTGACATACGAACTCCTGGTTTGTTTCAGTTATGTTCCATTGTGTGTGAATTGCTGGCAATCTTCATAAGGACTTTTTATATTCTTGGCAGTTACTTTTCTACCATGCTGATACAGTTTGGCAACATAATCAAAGTAGCCCTGCTTTGATTTCCCCCCACTGGTGAGTAAAAAAACAATAAAGCAGGGGGATGTAACTTTCAAATTAAAATGTATTCTTCTCTGTTGCCTTTGCTATCCGTTCCACATCCTGCTGATTTTACACTTGAATCACTCGTCACTTTACGTTCTGCATACATTCATTGAAAAACTGTCTTCTCTGGAACCATGCTGACAAAATGAACATATGGAAAGCACTTTTATCTTTCACCGTAGTGCCTTTCACAGGTGCCACGTGGAACGTAACCATAGTGAGCATAGTCAAATAAACAGGCAGTAAAACGCTGCTTTTGCCACAGTACACTTTGGTTTTGCCCTGGTAGCCATAGTGACAGGAGGTTGCAAAGTGAACCCTGCCATGTTGCACACGTGAGGAGAAGGGAGCTTATGAAAGAAGAATTTGCATTGAAACATAAGGTTAAATGAAGCGCATTGAGGCTCAGGCACGGTGAAAAAACAACCCTGTGACCCTCTCTTCATGGTCCGACATGAGGCCCACATTTCATTTGGACAGCCCAAGAACGAGCGAGCGAGACAGAGACAGAGAGACGGGGAGAGAGGGAGATAAAGAGAGGAAAAGGAGGAGAGGAGGGGGAGAGTCTGTGCCTTTGCACTCCCCACTCTGCCCCCGCTCTCTATTTTTGTTTCCTCTTTTTGTGCATGTTCAACGCACACACTCACAGTGCAATGGATTTCCAACTTGGCCCTCATCAGTTGTGCGCCTGATGAAACAAACACTGACAGCCTCTTTACATTTGTAAAGGCCCCTGCAGCAGCTGTGCTTGTCCCACACACACTATGCATGCACACAAACACGCACTCGCGCACACACACACACACACACACACACACACACACACACACACACACACACACACACAACCTTTGAATCAGAGGCCTAGCCCCAGCTGGGGCCTACAGGAAGAGCCGACTCTGCACAAAATGGCCCTGGCTGCACTGAGCTGCACTCTGCCGTGCTCTCCTACTATTCTCGCTTACACGCATTCATATAAACACACACACACACACACACACACACACACACACACACTCGCACTGTGTGTGTCATGTTTCGTTAGAAAGAACAACACTGCCGCACATTAGCGCTTGCTACCTCAGTCATTACACAGCACATACTCTCAACCACTGGCTTGAAAGGCACAAACAAATACAAAAATAAACCTAAGAAAACGCATTTTTAAAAATAGCTTTAAATGGGAGAACTGAGAGTAAGCGTGCTCGCTTCTCTCTGCAGTGTCACATTGGTGACGAAGCAACTCTGGGGGAAAAAAAACTGACAGGACAGTATGGTTTTTCTTTTTGGTTCTGTTCACATTGGCAGCTATAAATTGTAGTGGAAAATGGTAATTGCCTTGTTTGCTTTTATTAAGGACTCATCCCCCTTTTTTCAATCATTTTATGACTGATGAATTTTAATATCATTCGTAGATAATGGGTGTTTGTTGGGTGCAGAGGGTGGGGGTGGAGGGGTAACAACTCACACTCATGTTTCAGGGGAAATGGTTAAGCCAAGCATGTATAATTGTCTTACGCTAATTAAGGAGGGGTAGGAGAAGGGGGAGGGGGATCAGTAGGGGCCAGGAGTCCTGTCTCAAAGCCTGAAGGGAGGCTCGGGGATCTGGACTCCTCCAGGTTGTTGTAGAAATGCACATTTGTGGGCCTTATTTGGCTTGGGCCAGACTTTATGCATCAACTGCAGCTGCTGAAAACACATGACAGATGTGACACACATGCGCACGCACACGCGCACACACACACACACACACACACACGAGCGCACACACACAGGGCAGGAACATGCATCCTGGCACATTTCCCCTGATGCTCTTATGAATAGACCAAATTATTATTTTTTTAAAAAAACAATCCAAATTTAGAGAGTGTGACACAATCAGCCATCGCAGTCTGGTTCTATTGTAAGTGGGGATTTTTGTTTCAGCTAGTCATGTGCCATAGAAATGATGTATGGCACATCCTGTTTCCTTAATTCAGAGGGAGACTAAGAACATATTCACTAAATAAAAAACTTTGCAATTATAAACCCATATTTTAAGAAATGGAAATTAAAATATGACCAAGTTAATGTAAATTTAGCTATTTAGTCACTGGGAGGGAAAAGTCACTGTAGAAGGTTAAATAGTCAAAAGTCAACTTTGACTATGACAAAGGATGCTATGGGATGTTAATAGCCACCGCAGAACACATAAAGTATAAATGCTACACAGAACAGCTGCAATGTGCCATGTTACGTTTACTTTTTCAGTCATTTCAAACATCTGTCTTCTCTGGGATGCCTCAAATTTGAGTTCCTTTCCAACACATACATGTTGATGCTCAAAATTTCAGCACATATCTTACTGGCGATGATGTGCTGAAATGTAGCAAATGTATGCTGCTCATAATAAGACACACAGATGTGTTAGAATGACATCATTTTGTAGAGAGGGGATAAGACAACAGTGGGCTGGACCACAGAGACCATGCCAAAAGCGGTGGACTGAAGTGGATTTTAGTGGATTCCATTTAAATTTGTTCACACTCTGAGCATTAATGTGTAGTTATTGTAAGGCAGAAAGCATATGGACCCTTGAAAAAAATGCCTCAGACCACATTAGCAGAAATATTCAAACTATGGTTGAATTGATTATGCATGAAAAGTATTTAATTATCCGTACTGGTTGAGATAAATCAGAAAAAGAAACCCTGTTAGACTACGATCCAAGCAAGAATGCATCAAACTCTGTTTTTTGTTCACCTTCTCCCACAAACCTGTTGCTCAGTTTGGCCTTTTGCAATATTTTCTCTCAGCTCACAATAAGACACAAATTGTTGTGTTTGAACGTTAAATCAGCAACAACGTGTCTGCAGGAGGAAACACACTTTTTTTAAAGACACTCCACGTGTTGTTTGGATGGGGACGAGGGTGGGGGAGCAGTTGCTTACTTCAGCTCCAGAACATTAGCAGGCATGTTATGCCTTGTGCAATTAAAAGGCAACAATGTGCCCACTAGGTCACAGCAACAATTTTGGAAATGCATCAAAGAAGTGCAACAAACTTTAAAAGCCACAGACACAGTGAGAAAGAGACAGAGAAGTGCAGGCTTCTGCATGAAAGAAAAAACGATAAACTTAGTGATATGCTGAGCCATTCACACTTTACACGATTTAAAGTCTCTTTCATTCACAAGGGACCAAACCAAGCCTGGCCTTCTATTTCGCACACCCCTTCCCCATAAATTCACCACTTGCAAAAAGAAAATGGTCGCTTCTTGCTTCATACATGAGCCCCTGCAATGCGACTGAACACAGCCTCTTTAAAAGATTGCATCGTTCAGAAACACTGTCGACCATGTGATGTGCGCTTTAATGTGAATTCGGTGCCTGGGGACGCTTGGAGGCTAATCTCCGGTAGTGTTACAAAAAAATGGAGTTATTCCTCAGCGGGCTGCTGCAATATCTGTTCACAGAGGTCACACGGAAACCTGCAGAATTTCTGAGACCCTGACGGACTTATCGCGTATAGCAGGGGCCAATAGCAGAGACAATCGCAGAACAACAAACCCAAGAGTGTCCTCACGCCGTTTCGAGTGGTCGAAATTGAGCGAATATGCTGAATTGCATGACCCCCTTTTCCCTGCTGCTCTCCCTCACTCTTTATGGAGAAAAATTAAAGAGCCACAGCGAAACATGTCGGTTCCCTTGCTGCTAAAACACGCAGCACGCAACGCTATCTTCAACGCCAACTCCTCAGCTTCAGCGTGGTTTTATGTGTATTCTCTTAATAGCTGCAGTTTGAAAGCGTTGATAAAATGCTCAGCATGGGACGAAATGGAAGCCGAAATAGCTGAGCCATGGCCGACAGGCTTGTCTTCACGGCTCTGAATAGGAAGAAATGGGGCGCGAACAAAAGCCTTTTTTTCTGAAAACACTTTGCCAAGTCCTTTAATTTCAACCCTTTTATAGCTTCATCACACAGCCGAGGCACACCACGCATCCCTAAAACAAGCGTTAAAACGAGTCAAAATGAGCGAGGCGAAGCGAAAGCACCCGATGTTCAAATAGCCTAAAACATGTCTGATGTCGAAGAAACGCTGCAACACAGACATTGAATAAACATTACTGTCTCTTTAAATAAAAAGCATGGAAATGTTAACACGTTGAGCTACATCACAACCTTTTACAGGATATTTGACCCAAATAGTGCACAAGCAGCCTGATGGTAACCTTCACAAGCCCGTGATGAAAGTTTATGCATTATCATCGAGCAACTTGAATAGAGCGATTTCATTTGTGAGCAATTACGGCAAAATAAAAAAAAGATGTGTCTTTACTTACATATTTCTTTTGAATGATATTCCTCTTGGGTCTTTCCTTGCTCATTATGCAATCCCAAAAATAAAATGTTTGGCTATAGAGAGAATGGCCACATGAATTTCTTTCTTTGACTCTCGCCTCTCCCGGAGCACCACCAAACGACGATTTAAATCCCCGGCTCTGTAGGAAAAGCTTGCTGGCTTTGCAGAATCCTCCTTCGGTGTTTCCCCTTAAACTATTCGGATATAAATCCCACAAAAAATTCAAGGGTCGACGACGGACAGAGACGGACTGGACCCAAACTCACTTGGGGATAACATAGTCAAAACAAATGCACAACAATAAGTTCCATTCGCCAAAACAGCTCGGCGTCTCGTCTCTGCGCACTCACTCCCGGCTCTTTTCAAATACATGAATATGCTTGAGGTGATGTCAACAAGTTACATCTTGTTTGAGGCGACGGCACGACGAGAGACTAATAAATAAAAAAATTAAAAATAAAACGTTAGGTGTCACGTCCTTTTTTGAGCTGGAGCCTGCGGTCGACGAGAGAGCTCTCCAGCGGCACTGCTCTACTGACTGAGAGCAGCTCCTTTCTTCCCCAGCCTCGGCCTCTCAGCCTATCACATCCTTCACCATTCAGCGGCAACTTCAAAATCCCTGTGAGACAGCCCCAAGCACTAAACACAAACACATATCACCGTACCACATTATCTTATGGACTTATACTGTGTTTTTGGTGATTGAAACTGACACTTTATTGCGATCTCACAATATATAGTGCGTTTTAACTCCTGTAGCCTAATATTAGTTTTGAGGTTTGGTGTTTCTTTAGTATTTAGCTCTGTGAGACTTGGGCAAATTGAATTGATTTCTTTTGAAAAACATGGGAAGAAGGTAATGAGCAACTTAACAACACAAGGCCCAGAAATAAGGGGTCAACCGATATTGTTTTTACAGGGCTGATACCGATTATTAGTGGTTAATGAGACCGTTCACCAATATTTGGAACCGATATGCATTTACAATAAAATTAAAAATCTTTTCGTCAATACTCATTAGTTGGAATATAACAAACTCCGACACAAAAAAAAAAATGCCTTTAGCAAATGTTAAATCAAAACTGAAATGCTCAACATCATATACAGCAAGTTCCCCCGCAACTTTTTTTTATAAAGTCAAGTGAAAATTGAAATTAAAAATCAATAAATAAAATAGCTCCCTGACGTTTTACAAAGTAAAAGTTCCTCCCATGCTGACACTTTTTTGCACTTTTAATTAATTAATTGGATTGGCGATCATTACAATAAAATGCCAATACGGATAATCAGATAAATGCCAAATATCGGCCCCAATAATTGGCCGGGCCGATAATCTGTCGACCACTAACAAAAATAAGCTAGAAGCTGGTAAAGAGTTACAAGAAAATAAGTTCTATTGTACCTAAAAATAAGCAAAATTTTAAAAAAAAAACAAAATAACCTAAAAAGTAAATTAAAAAAATAATAATAAATGTACAATTTTTTGTAACATAGTTTTAAATATATAATTATAGACTATAAATATAGATTTTTTGGAAATTTTCCCCTAGTTTTTTCTTTTTTTTCCTAATAATTCTTCTCCCTTTTTAAAACTATTTTTCAGGTCATTTTCTTGTCACCCTTTACTAGTTTCTTGCAATTTCTGGTACATTGCTTGTCAAGTTGGTCATTGCCTTTTCCCCCATCTCTTTTAAAGAAATCAAACCAATCTGTGCAGTTTTCAAGGGATTAATAGCTTGTGACAGATGTCTGAACACAGCGAAATATATATCATTACATATATCATTAAATCAGGTACCCTGATTTAATGATATATGTGGTAGTTTTACTTTTGTTGAGCAAAAAAAAATCAAGCTAAAAGAAGAAGAGGCTGGGGGACAAAGTAGTGGTTCCCAAATTTGTATGTAAATGTCTGCCCCCATCCCCCACTCTCCACACAACCCCCACAACCTGACCGTGGTTAAACATTTAAGCAAAGACCTGCATTTTGTAAAGTGCAGTGCTTTAAGTTTGGGGGGATTTGTTATAATTCAGAATGGAAACCTCAACTGTAGATGCAATAGTAAACAGCAGAGAGCATGAGGTCAATTTTCAAAAAAGTAACTTTTAAAACTTTTTTGTTTCCAGTGCTTGTGGTAAAATCCTTAGTAATCAAATTAAGTCTGCATTTTTCGTGTTGACCCCCAGCTCAGTCACACACCTTTCCACTCTGATAAGTTGAACTGATAAACTGTTTTCACACCTGATGTCCAACAAGAAAACAATGATAATGAGAACATATTGTTGGCCTTGTTTATTTCTACATGGGTTCATAAAGTGGCTGCACTGCAATTTGCACATATTATATTGTTTATGTGGATCCCCATTAGTTGTTACCAAGGGAACAGCTACTCTTTCTCGGGTCCATAAAAGCTTACACCAAAAATCTTTGAGAAAAATGTGTGTGTATCTGGACTGTTCAGGTAATATTCAAACTTTTGTGTGATCCACTCTACGATGACTGTTGTTGAGCTGGCTGGGTGTCCTCATCCCCCTCACTAGAAGTGGGCTCGCTGTGTCATTATTCTAATATACTGAGTGGGACGGTTGTTCTGTATGAACCCTGGAGGTAGTTAAGAGTAGTGTGTGTGTGTGTGTGTGTGTGTGTGTGTGTGTGTGAGTGTAGTTTTTACAAAGACACACAGTTAGGTACAATCAACTGTAGATATAAGTGGATGTAGCCACTATAACATCAGTCACTGGTTTGTGGGCTCATTTTCAGAGGCCTAGAATTTGGCATTTTGGCCATTGCCATCTTGGAATTTTGGAGCCAGTATTGACCATATTTGGACAAGAGGGTGGAGCTAACTCTAATGCAAGATGGTAAGCTACCATGGTGCATTTTGTAGTCTGTGGTTGTGATAATGCTAATGTGATTTTCATTAGTGAAAAGCATGACTAAACACACTAAAACAAAATATACTTCCAAGAAAAAGAGCCTCCAACTCCTTTATGTTTTTGGTTTTTTTTTTAAAAAAAAACAACCAAACGCCGAACAATAGTCTTTTAGGCAACCAAAACGTTCCAATTAACTTTCATGAACAGAAAACGCACTGAAATCCCAACCGCTACAACTACAGCTATGCCTTTACTCTGAATCTGAGGTTACGACATGGTAACATTATCTAACCAGCATTGTTGCTGTGTTAGCGCCTTGTCAACGGATGGAACCACCTCTAACTCAAAGTGGCCATGGCCTTAATAATGCGTAACTTTAGACTTTTTAAAATGTAAATGGATGAATTATATACAATTTAATTCCCCATACAGATGTCAAGAATGTTGAAATTAGCTATAGAGACCAAAGCTGTGTTTGTACCTTGCTGTAAAAATGCTTTTTTCTTTGCTGTTAGACATTAAGTTAGACATTTTAACATGGGGGTCTATGGGGATTGCCTCTCTTTTGGAGCCAGCCTCAGGTGGCCATTCGAGGAGCTGCAGTTTTAGGCATTTCTATGTTGGCTTCATTTTTCAGCCCGCAGAGGTTGAGGCTTGTTCCAGACTGAAATATTTTAACAGCTATTCGCTGGATTGCTTTAAAATTTCATTTCATTTGTAGGCCTTAGAGGATGAGTCTTCCTGAATGCCACAGGACTCTACAACCGTTACATGGATTGCTATGAAATTTTGTATGGAAAGTTGAAGACTCTACATAATGAGTCCTACTTAATTTGGTGTATTTTTTGTCATCTAATGCTGCCAAGTGGTTGACTTCTTTGTTTTTAGTAAAATGTAAGTAGAGTTTGGTACAGATCTACATGGCACTTAAAAGATTAATCCTAATTACTTGAATTTTTTAATCCCTTGATTTTTCCTCAAGACCCCTGAGCAGGTCAAAGTTTAAACTTATTCTGAAATATCTCAACATCTGTTTGATGGATTGGTACAAATTTAGCAGAAAATGAATCTTACAGACTTTGGTAATTGCATGACTTTTTCTGTAGCACCACCATGACTTTCAAATTTCAGATTTTCATTGAAATGTCACAACAACCACTGACTGGACTGCCTTTAAGTTTGGTTCATAAATCCGTGTTCCCCTCTGAATGACTTGTATGAACTTTTTGACTTTTTGACAATCTGACATTCACACCCACTTCACACCCTGATTGGTCAGCGATGGAGGTGAGAAAAGAGCCATGGTTTGAACGTCTCTCTCTTGTTCGGCTCATGTCATTCAAAGAAAGTATAAACACTTTTTCTCAAGTTGAAAGAAGTAGTTCTGATTGAGGGTACCCCCAACACTAATGTATACATTCAAACTCACATTCACAATTATAGGCAAGTTTTCCAGCAAGTTTTCCAGCCATGCATGTTGTTGCATGCTGGGAGCAAACTGCTGCACAGGTATAATCAAGAAACATTACAAGCTGATTCCCCGAACCCCTCAAAGCTGGACTACAATCAATCACCAGCATCTGTGCAATCATGCTGATTTCATTATCATTCATGTAACGAGGAAGAGCTATCGATTCCTCTTCTGTGTTTGATGTAGATTTAGCATAACGCACCAAATGATCAAAGCACTGAACTTACCACTGAATGCATGAACAAAGACACCAAATCAATACCTGACGGGTCAATAATTCTAAGCAAGGCTCGCAGATGACATGAAATTTATGTGACCCCCCATTAAGTCATGCTGTATTTAATACATAAACAGAATAGGAAAGAAATATTGAAGGATTATAGGAATCCAGAAATTATACAGCGTGGATAAATGATTTAAATAAATGCTGATCACGTTTACTTTGTAGTGAAATGATTCCTAATCCTTTATTTTCAGGTAAATCTACAGAAAGTTTCTATGAGAAAACTCTTAATCCGTGGACATAATATTGTTTTATCCGCCTGATCGATGATGTCTTGTCCTTAGACAGCGTCAGAGTCAAGCAGGCTATTTTGAGATGAGGCTGTGGAACAGGCTGCCTTTAGCCCCCATCACCCTGCACTCTCAGGGGGTTTACCGGGGTCCTCTGCCCTGCTGGTGCTGACATTTAGGCCCACATGAATCAATGAGACAAGCTGTGGAGGGACGCCTGAATTTCACAGCAGTAACCCTCGCGGTTCACATTTAGCCCACGCCATGTACAGGCAGAAGGGTTGTAGGGTTTAGCCTAATTTCCCCTTGTGTAGATTTGTTAAACAAGGTGGGGCAAAAAAGATCTGTTTTTTTCTGTTTGGACAAAATCAAATTCATCTTGCTCAGAGAGCCCTTTAACCCTTTGAAACATGGAGCGATATTTCTTTCTATGCTTTCAGATGCCTTTCACAGGTATTTTAACCTTTGAACCCTGAGCAATTTCTTTAAAAAAATTAAATAAATAATCGTAAAAAAAGGCAATGAGCAACTTAGTAAGAAATGTTCAATGAATTGCAAGAAATGATGAAAATCGATCGAAAAATGATGAAAATCGAAAAATGATGAAAGAAAATGATGTAGATAAATAAATTTAAAAAAAAAAAAGGGGGGGGGGGGGTCTAGGGAAAAACTTGAGGTATAATTATCATCATTATATATTGAAAATTATGTTACAGCACTTTTCCCAGGTAATTTCTTTGTTCTTTTGTGTTGTTTTACTTTTTTCCTTTTCTTTTTTAAAACTAATCTTCAGGTAATTATCTTGTTTGTTTTTTTATTTCTTGCTAAGTTTTGGGTAATTTCGTCTTTTGCTGCTCATTGCCTTCAAATTTCTATGAAAAAGTTTTCATGGAGGGGTAATATGTTTGCAATTCCATTGTGTTAATGACAAGTGCATGTTCGAGACTGGTGTTAACAGAGTAAATTATAAGTCTGCTGTGAAGGAAGTGCATAAACTTATTCACTCTTGGTCAAATGCAAGAAAGGATTTATACGAATAGTCTAAATTTTATTCATTATTTATGGAAGTAAAAGCACAAGAAGCTGAGAGTGTGCTTGTGTCTGCGTCTTTTGTGTGTGTCCTTGAGGGGACAGCATGTTTCAAAAGTGCTGTTTGGACCACTCTGCTCTTGTTTAAATGGCAGAGACATTTACACCAATGGATTTAGGAGTGTGTGTGTGTTTGTGTGTGTCTACATGTGTGTGTGATGGAGAAGGCCAGGGATTGATTAGAGCTTTCACTCTCAATGTGGTTAATTGCCCAGTGAGGCTTAGCAGACGGTGCTGGCTAGATTGATGTCCGATAGCCAAGAAGAGGGGGAGTCGGGGTGTGTGTGTGTGTGTGTGTCTGTGTGTGTGTGTGTGTGTGTGTGTGTGTGTGAAGGTGGGGTGGAGGGGTTGATTTACTGGGCAGCATGGATGGGGAGGGGGTAACGAATCCCAAATTAATGTTGAAAGATTGAATGGTTAAATATTGCACACTGTGGAAATAAACCCAAAGGATTTTCCCTCAAAAGAAAGGAAAAATCAAGCGACTGTAATCACATCTACTGAAAATAAAAGAAGATGCACTGAAATAAAGAAAGGAAAATACGCACGCATGTCACCTTTTGTTTTGTTCCATTCGAATAAAAAAAGGGTTTCAAGTACTGTCTCCGATTTAGAAGAGGCTTCCTTTGGGTTCAGCAATAACCTGATGTTTTTATCTCTCCTCACTTCCCCTGAACTGGCTCAATCTTTAAAAACAATAGTTTCATTCTGGCACCGGATCAAGTTCAAATCCTTACTAATCTATCTCTGTGTTTAAGTAGATATTAGCGTGCTTTTGCCAGAATTTCTACAACAGCTTGAAAAGCTTTTAATCTTGCAGCCAAAAGTTCCTGGAAGTTCAAATGTTTCTACGAATGTTGGCTCTGCAGTGGAATAAAATAAGATCTCCAAGAGATGGAGAGTGGCATTTCGCTTTCTGGCATTTACAGGAGGAAGAGTGTGCGCCATTCTTGATCGTTACTTATCATTCTCAGGGCTCATAAAATGATTATTGTTCAATAATAGGGGAAACGAGGTATGTATGTGCAGGGAGCTGAGCCTGATACTACAGGACAGCAACAAGCGAGCCACAGCACTGGCAGGAGGTTGGCTGGATAAGGCAGCAGTAAAATCACAGCTTATACAATTCTCTCCTTTTCATGCAGGCTGGTGAAACTCTAAGTAATACCAGCACCAGGGACACTGAACACTAGATATAAGAGAAAGAGTAGGAAAGGAAGAATGAAGAGAGAGAGGTTTTACACTGCAAAACCTTGTATATAAATTACCCAAATAATCTTTTATTTAGGTTTACATTAAAAAGGGAACATTTACTGCTGACTAAGCAGTCACTCTCTCTTTGTTTTATTTATTTTTAAATAAAAAATGCAGGGAGGCATGTCTATTTACCTACCTTTACTACTTTACCTACCTACCTACCTTTTTACATAGAACATATGTTAAGTTTTGGTTGGAATCAAAATCAGGTTGACAATAATCTAAATATCTAACAGCATTAGTATTTCAAATTTTGTGGATGTTAACCTTATGAGGTTTTACAAACAGGTTTTGTTATCCATACCTTAAGGCCGTGAAACACCATGCTGATGGTCGGCCGTCCGCCCACTTTGGGCCAACAGTGAGCGCCCATGTGTGTCCCACACTGCTGGCCCTCCGAAACCCTCGTCGGCTTTTAAGCATGTTGGATCAACAGCAGCAGGAGTCGGTCATCAAATGAAATCCCTCCGATTGGCCATTCAGCTTAGTGCACAAAAAGAGAAACAGAAGGGAGAAGGTAAACAGCTAAAGTTAAGAAGGAGTGAGGTCGAAACAAACCTGTTATATAAGGTAAGACTGTTTTTCTTTAACCTTTGAGCTCTTAACAGAAATGTTTCGTGATGGGTTGTGTTGTTGTTTACTGGCGCACAGTAAATATGCTTTGTTCTTTCAGTATTAGGGTGTGTTGTTAAAGTGCTAAATGGCTAACTAGTGTCATGGAGGTCTTCCAGTTTCCCATTTTGAATGACTATAACAGCTTGGTGTGTCACAACCTTTATGACTAAATTAGTATTCTACGTCAAACTGACATTGGCATTAAATGTCCTCACATTGAAATCTGGCCACCCTACATCACAACCTGATTTCAACTAAATATCAACATCTAACATCACTAATGGCCAGCTGGAAAAGACCAACAACAAAAACTATTTTTACAAGTCATTTTGTCTGCTTTCAATTCTTAGGAGTAAGTAACATCTTAACAAGCTGAAAATAATCTACAATATGAGAAAGTTTATTTGCACATATTTCCATTAGAACATTTGCTTCCTTCACGAATTTTCAAGATTTAACAAGACTGGATCGGGCTAACTGCTGCACTGAAAATCTGGTAAGTTTATTTTACTTTAACAAATCTAGGAAACCACATGCCTTGAAACATGTGAGTAAATATAACCATTAGTCTTAACTTTATATCTACTTTGTAAGTTTACTTGAAATTTAGTTTAATTACATTTTAAAGGTTAATTAAATCAATTTTTCTAGGTTTTAGTAACTTAAGTAAACCAAGATCACTGTGCTGTCTGTATTCTGCTAGTTGTAAACTAGTAATTTTATTGGTATATTCCTAAACATGTTAACAAAACAGGCCTCGCAGATCTCATAACTTCATCATTGGCAAAATCCTCTTTGTGATAACCGATTTAAGTGAGACTACCTGGATTTACTGAAGTTGCTAACACTTAGAAAGAGCAAGGTTATTCCACTTTCATTTTCATTTCATGTCATTTTTAAGTTGCAACAACTGCACAAAATTAAGTAAATACAGCTTAATTTTGAGTAAACTTAACAATGAATATAAGGTAAACATAAATTAATATTATTAGTTATATTTACTTTCCTTTTTCGAGGCAACTAGTTTCCAAAAAGATTTAAGTAAGATCAGCTCATATAGAAAATACTTCTTTTTTTCAAAACAAAAAAGCAATTTTAAGAGGAACTGCATGAATCTCAGCTCATGTATATCGTTTTGATGAAGCTCCTTAGTACCCGAGAAAGTGGAATTCTGGTCTTACTTCAAGGTCTTTAGACTTTGTTTGCTTTTTAAAGCGTAAATTGAGTTAAATGAAAAGCCTTTATCTTGAATCTCAAGTTTATTTGTTTTGCACTCAAAAAGAATTCAATAGAGGCTGGGGTTTCATCCTGGTTTTAAGAAATCTTATGGAGTAGTTTTTGTTTAGGTTTTTTTTTTTTTTTAATCATTTATTTTTTATTGTGTGCTATTGTCCCAGTGCTGATGATGGCAGACAGACTGGAGGTCATGGCGGCTTTGAATTACGCCGCTGAAATTTGAATCTTTTAAGTGCTCTCATTAAAGTGAGGTTAACCTTCCCCACAGCCACCCCCACCTCACACCCACCTCTCCTTTTCCACTGTTCGGGGACTCGTTGAGATCACAAACACAATTTATTTTTCAACCACCCCCCCGACAACACACACACACACACACACACACATAGAGATGCACACCTCCCCTTCTGGAGGGACTTGAGAGTCCCCACTCTACTACCATGGATAATTGGACACCTTCAGCATGAGAAATCCCCTGCCGAAACAAAACAGGCAGCGGTGGTGTGGACTCATATCAGGTTTGTCAAATATAAGCTCAACAGCGGGGATGAGACAGAGGCTCGTTGAGTCTTCACTACAAGCTAGATTTTTAAAAAACCCTTTGGCTGTGGTTCGTTCTGATTCAATTCACACCTTCAATTTCTCACTTCCTGAGCAGTGGTGGCTGCGGCGTGGTATGGCAGGATCAACAGGAGGAACATCCACACCCTGAGGCTCCAGGGTGAAGTTGTCCTCAGGGCATGGAACTAGGACCAGCACCGTCTACACTGTGCCCTAAGTTGACCCATCTGGAAGCTAAATGCAAAACTGCCTGGAGATCAGAGCCAAGGGATGACTTGCCCTTCCTTCTGCCCCCAAGGCTGTTGTTGTGTTTCACTAATGAGGCAGATCTCCCCAAGCTCACCTGGCAACCACAACCCCAGATAAGTCCGACCTGGTAAACTGTAGAGGACAAATAGAGGCTAAAATGATCCAGATTTTAATGTATATTTTTGAATGCTTCTATAGTGTTCATCACATCAAAGTTTTCATGGGTTTGTCCTTGACTCCATAAGCCCCCATTATGCCTCATGGTAAAGTCAGAAACCTTTTCCGACGATGTAATGCTCATTTACAGAAAAACAAACAGTTTTCTCTTTTTTTTCAGTTTCTGTTTGTTAAATGCATGAGCTCTCCTCTCAGAATAATCTTCAAATGTAGGTAAAACACTTTGTTTTTAGGTTTAGGCAACACAAGCACATGGTTAGGTTTAGAAAAAAGAAACATCATGGTTTGGCTTAAATTAGGTATGTTTTTTACTAGTGTAATGTCACATCATGTGACATAGGTCACGTACATCGCGCAACATACTATGTGACTAGCATAGCATGCTACTCAAACTAATACACTTCATTGTTATCAAAATAACGTGATTGCCTTTTGTTTCAGTCGGGAAACAAACAGCGGTCTCCTGGTTGAAAGTCCTGAGTTCATTTGATTTCCCTTTCACACACCTTATGCCGACTTTTTAGGCCTTTATACTACGGCAGTAACTAGGTGTGTCAAAAAAAGCAGCCGCCCAATGTGCCTTACACTGTTGCTACAGGGTGCCTCTGTGCATCAGTGTCTGACGCCAAGAGTCACTAACCAAGCAAAGTACAACACTACAGGTAAGAGAAAAAACATAAACATTTGAATATTTTGGTCCTTTCAAAAGAACATTCAATGTGACCAAAGAACTTCTTCTCATTTAAATTCACACCTCTGTTTTGTTTTTTTTTCTTTCACATTTTAAGTGTTTAATTTAATATCATCCCCATGTGGGCCTCATTAGTGAATATTTTTGGCGTCTGTATTTACTCATCCATTACACTGTAAATCCAGTTTCCCATTCAGTTTGATATCATTCAACACTCTTGTTCCTTTTTTCTCACCTCAAACCAGTCTGGACTGGAGTATGGTGTGGATGTGTAGCTAAGCATGAATCACTCATGAGGAACAAGCAGCGTTGTAGCGTTGCCAGGTCCCTTGTGTGTATCTAGCCACACAGAGAGTAATAGCGTTCAGCCACAAAGGTTCTATAGCCCAGGAGTGACTGGCTGACTCATGTGGGTCAAGACCTGCCACAGGTGGGGGATCCCAGGCTGAAAAACCTCACCCCCCTCCTTGACAGTAGGCAGCTACAGCCTCTGCACCCCTTTTCTCCCACCCAGGACACCTGCACTGGACACAAAAGCCATCCCTCTGTGATTCTTTGAGGGCATGAGCAGAGAGAGGAAAAGGGACATGGGGAAGAACGGAGCAGGGGGAGAAAGAAACAGGGTTGGATGGGTCGCGGTGGGGGCTGCCTCGATCGTAGCCATGCGGAAACAAAGTAACACAAACTGGAGCCACAGCAGGGGAACAGCTGGAGCACACAGGGACGGCTGTCTGGGTGGTCTGAGAGCGAGGGAGAAAGAGAGGGTGTGAGCATGCGGGAGAAATGAGCGAGAATGAAAGACACAGACAAGGTTTGGATGGATATGTTGAAAAGAGAGGCTATCAAAAAGAGGTGGTAGTAAGAAAGAAAAAAGGTAAAAACAACTGAGAAAAAGCAGCTACTTGTGGGTTTCCTCTTTATCCCTGCAATTATGGCAAATCGATACACATCAATATCTAATTATCCAAAGAAGCCCTTCCACCAATAGCCCCATTAGAGGCAGAGGTGTAATTCAAAGTGCAAGAGAGGCTACTTTTGTGCAGAAACAAATTACTGTAGATTTGAAATCAGTTACATACGCCTTAACCCTTTTAAACCTGGATCGTCACTTTGCTTTCAGACGGCTTTCACAAGTATTTCAACCTTGGAACTCTGAGCAAAATATTACGATTTCTTTCATAAACAAGGGAAAAATTACAATGAGCAACTTGATAAGAAATGTTCTACTAATTGTAAGAAATTAGGAGATTTAAAATTATTTTTTAAAAAGCTGGGGGAAAACTACATTCATAGTTACATCATGATTACAAATTTACAATAATAATAATTAATTACAATTATTTTTCCTTTGTTTTTTAAATAATTTACAGGTAATTTTCTTTTACCTTTTTATGAATTTCTTGATAATTTTTAGATAATTTCTTCTTTCATTGTGTTTTCATTGCCTTTTTCCCACTTTTATAAAAAATGAAATCAAGCCAGTTTGTTCAGCTTTCAAAGTGTTAAACAACAGCCTTAAGATAGGATGAAAATTCTGATTTATTTTCTTTTTGCTTAGTTACTATAGAGCAACCATTACTCATGTATACCACAGGCTGCAGCAAACTAAAGAGGAAAGTTTGGCAATCAAACAATTTCACAACCTCTCTCCACCATTCACACAGACAGCTTTTAAAAGGTGTTATAATCCAGCTGTTTTTATCAGAACAATTTAATTAATCCTTTGGCATTACCAAAGTTAGAGTGTTTGGTTATTAGGAGAGCATTTGATAACCCTTTGCACAAAAGAGAAGCATTGCACACAGCGAGCCAATATCCCTGTGCTTTTTTTTTTTTTTTTCAACGAGGCTTATCACACCAACATGGTTTGCATGATAAAAAAGAAGGTAAGTCATGCGGGAGGTCCTGCACATTTGCATATCCCCTGGGTGCACGGTGTAATTTAGCTACATATGTCCCTTCCCTAATAGGCTGGAGTTGGCTTAACGCGCGGCTTGTGTTTTTGGAAGCGACCTTGCTTGATTGTCTATTCGGATTCGCAGCCCGGCTCTGATTTGCAATTGAAAGGCACGTAATTGTACTTGCACTAACTGAATAACTATAGGTTTTTTAAAGAGGGTACGTGAGGGAGAAAAGGTGGGGTTTTTTGGTTGTTATTTTTTTTTTTTCTTGCACACAGCTCATCGTCCCTGAGTACAATCTGCTGCATGGGATCTCGTTCATGTAGCAGTAGCTGTCAGTGGCAGTTGGTGGGGAAAAAAACAGTGCATGACTGTGAAGTTAGCCTGAACTGTAAAATCTGATCTGAAATCTGAAGTTGATTTTACATAAAATAATCTTGGAAACTAACTGCCTTGACAAAGGAAAGTAAATGTAACTCTTAATCTTAATTTATGTTCACTTAACATTTACTTGTTGAATTTACTTCAGATTTAGCTGTGTTTACTTAATTTCTCAAGTTGTTGCAACTTAAAAATCACAACTAAAATCACCTTAGTCTGTCCAAGCAACTTCAGTAAACCAAGTTAGTCTGACTTGATCACAGAGAAGACTTTGCCAATCATGAAGTTAGGAGATCTGCGAGTTCTGTTTTGTTAACATGTTTAAGAAAACACAAATGTGATTGACTACTTTGCCACCACCAGAATACAGATAAGGCACAGTAACCTTGGTTTACTGAAGTTGCTTAAAATGAGAAGAGTCATTTGATTAAACTTATCACTTCTAAGTTGCAACAACTTCACAAAATTAATAATTACAACTAAATTTCTAGTTCTGCTCCTTATACATATTTACTTAATGCACCATTTTTTTTCGGTATGCCTGTATTTCTATTCACATAGTTTTTATTCTTGATTTTCTCTTTGTACTTTATCCTTGTGCTGTGGGTATGGAGAGAAACATTTTCAACTTGTTTATGTTTAACACAAGGCAGAATTGACAATAAACCTGACTTTGACTCATTCTGACTTTGATTTTTTAAGGCAATCAGTTTGCTACATTTTTGTAAGTAATATCAACTTGTCAGATTTTACAGTGTGATTGCTTCTATGTGCTTTCTCCACCAGTTCAGCCTGAATCACAGTGCACTGAATTCATAATGTTACTAATCTGCCTCCATGTTTCCCATGGTAATACATAATATATCTGACTCAAACAAATGGAAATATATTCATGATATGCATTCGCTTATTCTGCACTAAGTTTGACATTCTCCTCTCGAATCCACAGAGACTCAGACAACATTAGGGCGGCTGATACATCACCAACCAGAAGCCACCATAAATTGAGGACCTACTTTGTTCCTGGTCATAGCCCGCTGCTTATCTCCCATATTTGACTACCATAATTTGCCTCTCAAATGCTCTGGTGTATGATGCTACGGCCGCCTATATCTGAAAATGCATATCCCACTGATGCAGAGGAGTCTCATGTGTGTTAATCCCAACTTGTTATCCATGACATCAAATGCAATTTATCCAGATTTAACATCAATTTTCAGTTCGACGGAGGGGAAAAGCGCCGGAATATGAATTAATGTTAGTTTTTTTAATCTTTATTAATAATAACCCAGCCGCTCCTGCAAAACACTCACTACTCTCTCGCTCCCTCCCAATATTAAACAAGATTAGGATAGCTAAAATGTTAATGAGATTCCCCCTTTTTTTTTTTTTGCAAACTGTGCCTTATTTCTCCCTTTCAGAGGAAGCCATAAACATCCTCCCTGTAATAACGAATGGTGATTATGCCGATGATATTAATTATCATTACTTTCAATTACTACACCCAGCCAGGCCCTGTCGGTTATGAGGGCAGCTCCCTGTGGAGGAGCCGCCACCCGCCGTCGTACATTCATTAGCTGAGCCGAGTGATTGTGTGTCTCTCTCCTTCTCCATCTCTGTCTTTCTTCTCCTCTTTCTTCCTCCTCTTGTGGCCTTTGTTGCGTTTGCTCTATTTTTCTCTGTCCTCTCTCTTCCTCTATCCAATGTGGGTCCAAGAGGCTCCACATACTGTCGAGGGTAGGCCAATGAATGAATGAGGTGAGGTGGAAGTTAATTGTGGAGAGATCTGAGATGAGCTGTGAGGGAATCCATGGCACAGATTGTACAGATTCCTCTTTCTCTCTGTCACCTTTCCCCTCCCTCCTCTTCCTCTTCTTGCGCTCTCATCTCGTTTCTTTGCTTTAGCTCTTGTCACCGGCCCCCTTGCTCAGTCTTGTTGCTTTGTCTCTCCCCTTTTCCACTCTCCCTCACTCCTGACATGTAACATCCATTTCCGCCCCATGAAATATGGAGAGGGCCCTCATGAATTGTTCACAGGTTAGCAGCATGCATGCCAATGGCAGCAGGGGGACGGGCTCAGGTTTTCAGGCAGGCTGCAGTGGGCGGTGATGGCAGCGAGGACTGGCTCCATCAAATATGCTTATAAACCTTCTGATTATCCCTGCCCGCTGCCTTTTATGAGGGAGTTTAGGAGATTTTGATATAATTACAAGCAAGGGCGTCACGCATGGTGTATGCATCATACATCTAGAGGTCCATATTGTCAGGATTTTTTAAATTACAATGCACTAAAAAAATCAATAGCATAAAGCCTCCAGTGACGCCATTTTGTTTCGTCTTTCATCTGAAAACTTTAGCTCAACCAACTTGTAATCTCCTTGATTGAGATAAGACGTAGTCATCATGCATGCCACATTTTTTACATGCCTGAGCACTGTTGCATGACCTTGAGATGGAGATGTGAAAAATCAGCAGCGCCCAAGCGCATGCACTAAATACAGGACTGGCAGCAGTCTTTTTTGGAGTCTTAACATTTGTATTGACCAAATTTTCATGTGAAGTTGAACCCCCCCACAGTTTTGCTAAATGTAAATATATACTATAATTAAGCTGTGGTGATTTCCTTTTTTTTTTTAAAGAGGCAAAAACTGTAAATGGATATGTTTATGGAAGTTTTAAGCCCCTGGGTGTCTGTCGCTCTAGTTTTTGCAGTGTGTCCCACATCATTGGTACTAGCTGGACCTTTTCAGCTTTTTTTCTGGCTGATTCAGCATGTTGAATCAGTGTCAGAGACGTCAGAGCCCGTCGGTACGAAATGACAGCGATAACGCTGATTGGTAGTTCAGCTCAGTTCATGAGGAGAGAAATGGAGGTGATGAAAGAAAACAAATGACTGAAGTCAAGGAGGTGTGAGATCAAAATAAACTTGTTATATTATGCAAGATTATGTTTCTTTGCATTGAGCTCTTTAGCAGACACATTTCCTGGTGGTTTCTGTTATTGTTTGGTAGCGCACGGTAAAACATTTTTGTCATCAGATGGTGTTGTTAATGTGCCAGACTAGCATCTTAAATTCATCCCATCAGTTTTCTGGGTTCCCTTTTTGAATGACGAATACAGATTAATGTCGCCTTCTGGTATGGAGAGTAAGTTATTTCCTTTCACGCGGAAAAAGAATGTAGCCTACTGTGGGCTGTTGTCCTTGCACTGTCTTGAGATACAACTTTTTGGTGGTGACACAGGCGACATGAGGTGACATAACATTCAGCCTTCATCACTACTAGCTCTTTGATATCGGTTTTGTGTGACTTGGCCTTAACTTGCTAACAATAGTACTGATTCCCCTCCCACTGGGTGGCATTTCTCATCCATGCTATTTCAATGTATTTTGAGTCATTAAATGCCTCTACACACTCACTGCTGTGGATATACCAACACATTGTCATCCCAAGTCATTACAGGTTGCCGCTTTACATTTCGTCAAATGTATCCTTCTATATCTGCTGTTTATGTTTTGTGATGGTGCTACCGCGATATCAGCAAATGCACATGGTGGGATGAAGCAGCACGTAGTTATGTTTAGACAACACAAGCACATGGCAACCAATGCCGGAACATCAACAAAAGCACATGCTGGCACAGATGGTTAGGATTAGGGAAAGGAGGCATATATTGAGGTGTCAAAAAAATATTACATTCAGATGGGAAACAAACACTGTTCTCCCACATGAAAGTCCAGGGTTTTGTTGGACCCATCCACAACCCCTCCAGTCCACTGTCCTATAGGCGCCCTTACGTCTTTACTGGCAGCGTTTTAACATAATGCTGTCCTGCTGCATTTAAAGCTGATGCAGCAGGTGCTGTCTGCCAGCGTCGGTTCCGTCCGGCCGCCTTCTCGCCTGACCCCGTCCAGTGGCATTTCATGCACAGACAAAAGGTGCCTTCTGGCTTTGTGAACTTACACCAAAAAGCACTGTCAAAGAGGCGCTATTACACGTGTTCTATATGAGAACTGGCTGGAAACAAACTAGTTGCTCTACAAAACGTTCAAAAGTTCAGTTCACATTTACAAATGCAGAGCACATGATTCTAATGCAGTACTTTGAACTCAGGTGTACAAGGGTGACTATAAACTGCACAGCAGGGTAGATTGTCAAGACTGAACTCTATCTATCCCTGCAGCACTTAAATGTTCACCTCATAGATATCCCAAAGGAATCGAGAGGAAGTGGGCTGGGTGCTGAAATGTGATCAGTCAGAGGGTTCAGGAAATTTATTTGGTCGGTCTCACTGGACGAAACACGGCCCGTTGAGTTGGTTAATTTCCTCCTGATGAGCTTGTGGATCACGTCAGCGTTCCTCCGCAGGGATATGAAGGATGAATGTGGAAGCATCAATTAAGATGTACTTTGGTGAGGGTTTTATCAGTTGTGGCTTTTTTCCTCAGGCCTAATAGCTTGTGATTGATAGTGATGAACTTGAGCACGAGGGGTGTGCATTTCAGATGGACAGATAGAGCATTTTGAGGGCTTGCTGACTAAAGTGCTTCACTGCAGCTTGTGCACTTGTGGTTATAATGGAGTGCCTGGGAGCTACACCACTTGAGAGATTGCGTGGCTATATTATTAATCTGTTCCCTCTGCCATTGCTGTATAGTACCAAACTCTGGGCCTGGCAAAGAGAAAACTGCTGTGGCGCCATCATCTCCTTATCTGTCTCTTTCTCTCTGTCTCCTCTACTCTCTTTCAGCCTCTTTCCTCTGCCCTGTCTTTGACACTCAACTTCTTTCTCCTAGGACTGTCTGAGGAGAGGAGCTAGAAGAAGGGAGGAAGAGATGATCAGATCAATATTCCTCTCAGGAAATAGGCTTGCTCTGTCTGTCTCTCTCCTCCTGCCTCCGCCTTTCTTTTGTATAGCCAGCTTGTCTGACCACATCATTGGAGCACTGTGGCCAATTTCACAAGCAAGCCAGATAAGCAGCCTTAACCTGTCACGGAGTGCGACAAGCTCAACACACAGTTCTCATGTAACGTGGAGGCAAAGAAAATAAGAGATAAAGAAAGAAGGAGTCGTGGTTGAGAAAGAGGAAGACAGTATGTCTGTTACTCAATGTCATGACTAAGTCATTTTGAAGTCATGGTGTTAGATTGCTAAAAAAAAACCCTTATGTCTTTCCATATTTGACTCAAATTCAGTTGGAGTGATGCCTTGATATGGATAATGACTGTGGAAATAATTTTTTCTAGTCATTTCAGATATTAACCTTTTGAAAAAAACATAGGAAGAAGGCAATAAGCAGCTTAACAAGAAATGGCCCAACAATAAGTAAGAAATGAGTAAAAACTTACAACCCTAGGAGCGCTATCAGAATAAATAAATAAATAAATAAATAAATAAATACCTCTCGGTTATTGATGGCACCACGCTCTCAGAGTGCAGAGCATACTCTGGGCACAGATGAAGCAGCAGAACGCCGGGGGAAATGAAAGGGAAACTTAACCATTCATTTCGCTTGGTCTAAAAGTCTGCAGCAGCTGCTCCCTCTTATCCATAAATTTGATCAGCTTTGGCCAGACTGACAGATCAATTATCCACCCCGAAACTAAAACTCCTCAAACTGCTACTCAAGGAGCACATTCACATTTAAATGGTACATGGACCTATACTTGTATAAAACTTTCCTAGTCGTTTGACCACTCAAAGTGCTTTCACACTACAAATCACATTCACACACACTTTTGTACACTGGTTGCCAAGGCTACTATACAAGATACCACCTGCTCTTCAGGTTTTTAACATTCGAACACACTCACACATCAACGGCACAGTCAACGGCAACAATTTGGGGTTCAGGATCTTGCCCAAGCACATTTCAACATGCAGACCAGGTGAAGCGGGAGTGAACCATCAACCCTCCGATCAATGGACGACCCGCTCTAACCCCTGAGCCAGAGTTGAATTTAGAGAGGAGACATTAATGATAAAAAAGGACCAACATATACGCAAAAGATAAAAAAATTCATGTAACAACCAAGATTTTGGGCCTGTCATTGGTAGCCAATGACAGGCTTACCAATTTAAGGTAAATCTAAACTGCATTTGTGCCGTTGCAAATCAAGTGAATAAATTGATACTGCCATTTAGTTTTTTTTCATCCAATATTAAAGGGACTAAAGAATAGAAAAAGGACAGAAAAACTGGACTGAAATCTGGAACACAGAAAAAAAGCCAAACATGTAGGAACAAGATCAGACACAACACCTGAGCTACAGCTCTGTGGAGACGCTGTGTTTATTTCCTTCCAGAGAAGCACATCACCTTAAACACAGCTCACTGGCTGCGACTATTGTTTGATTACAATCACTTTTTCCTCATCCCGCTAAGACGGCTAATGTCACAAGGCGCTATGAATTCTCCTTCTGTTCTAAATCTCTCACTTCTAGCTGGCTGAAGAGCCGTTTCCACATTCCAAGGTAAGTAATAATTTACTGTCAAGAACTGTTCTGTGTTTTGACTGTTGAGGCGATGAAGCTGTAACCACAAATTGTGTCAGCTGGAACACTGCGCGGATGTCAGGGCCGGTAATGGCTCGTAAACTGCATTAGTATTATATCATGGAAGCACGTCGTTTGTCAGATGTTTGTGGTGTAAGGTCATAGGGAAATGACCGAAATGATCACAGGCAATCTATGTTACAGATTATTTCCCACGCGGGGTTGTTTCACCGCCGCTGCGTGGGCGTGTGTGTTAGTAGAGTAGGGAGAGAAGAGGAAGAGATTGTGTGTAACAACAGGAAAGGTGGGTGGTGTGGAAGATACTGTATTTGTGTGACTCTGCGTGTGAAGATAGGGAAGTTTCCACTGCAGCCGCGAACTGGCACTGTTGTGAGTGTAGATCCCATCTCTCTGCTCACACACACACACACACAGACACACACACACACACACACTTCTATTTTATGGACCTGCTACCTAGAGATTAGCTTCCTCACAGAGGGGTGTGGCTGTGCCGTTGACCACTGTCCAATCAGGCGTGACCTAGCAAT